>NW_022753015.1:876225-879707 GCF_011630105.1 Anneissia japonica
TAACTACATAACTACATAATGGTGAGAAAATGGAAAAATTAAATTTTAATCCCAATAATGGATAAATAATCAGGAGATTGAAACTTAGCGTACTTATATGCTGAATGTGTTATTCTAAGTTAATTAAACGTGTTCTACATTATGCTGTACCGTATGCAATAAACACTGTACATATATTGATTGAAAATTCACCATGATACATCTTCGAGGTTGCGTATGACGTGTACAATTTTAGTGTTTTCTTCTACGATATTATTATACGAAGGTTGGGAGGCATGCATTCAGAAGGAGAAAACACCTTCCCAGTGTTGCTTTTTTGCGGATGGAGGTTTATTATCCTGTATGCTGCGCGTCACACCGAAGTCGTGGATGCAGACCATTTTTTTAAATTACAGTCTAGAGTTAATACGCATTTTATATCGTACCTCGCCATTTGTGCTTTCAAAATCGATATTAATAGTGCATGATTTATAATAAAAATGATTAATCAGCAAAGGTACCTATCCAGTTTAATTAGGACAGAACTGACATATGTTTTTAAGCATTATCTATGGCTAACCTAACTCATATGTTGATTTATAATGTTTTAAATCTAAGGGTATCAGGCATATTATTCTAAAAATGTTAAATTTATTGAGGGTTACGTGTACCTTTTCTGTGGCGTTGACGTCGCCGCCATTGTCAAGGCACTTGCGGACTGATCGTACGTCACCGATTTCGATTGCATCTCGTAAAGCCTAGAATTTAAGAAATAAAATCAATGTATTGAATGCGATTTTGACCATGGATTAATATAATAAATATATAATCATATGTATCCGTACTATGTATAGACACTAGCTAAGTGATAAATTACACGGTTCATTGTATCTTGAACAAAAAAATTGATTGGTTATATACAAGAACGGAAATATTAATGATACCACTATTATCATTGCTAATGACAGTGTCAGATAGCAAAAAATGTTTAGTGATAAACAATACAAATATAATACAAATATTATAGAAAATGTTATAAATCAAATGTCTAAAAAGCTTACTCAAGGCATACCGTATTACTACTAAACATAATACCATATTAAAAATAAATGATAACACAGACCTAAGATTAATAATTATATTAAAACCTACTGAATTAACCAGGTTCTGTTGTAGACACAACAATACTAACGCAGCTTTGGTTTGCTCTCTGTTTTTTGTTTTGTTTTGTTTTTTATCTTAAGCTGATGTCTATTTTTAATTAACACCGTAAAATTAAGAATAAAGATAGACCTAAGATTGATAATTAGACCTAGGCCTATATTAGAAACTACTACCGTACCTAAACCAGGTCGTTCCCTTTTAACAGCAGTACACACAACAATAATAACACAGCTTTGGTTTACTCTCAATTTGTTTACCTTACCCTGATGCGTATATAGTTGCAATTATTACTGTACAAATATATTACATAATGCAATGCATGCGGTAACAGGCCTAAGATAATTACTATTATATTAAAAACTACTTATCTTTTAGCTGCAGTACACACAACAATGATATTGCGGGTTTGGATTGCTCTGAGTTTGTTTACATTCGCTGACGCTTATAGTTTTATTTTTAAAAAGAGATCTATCATGTGTCTTTGCCATTGTTTCCCACAGCATTGTTGTTTTTCAGTATTTTGCCTTTTAATATAACACAGCTTTGGTTTACTCTCAATTTGTTTACCTTACCCTGATGCGTATATAGTTGCAATTATTACTGTACAAATATATTACATAATGCAATGTTGTTTTTCAGTATTTTGCCTTTTAATCTAATGTTTATATACACACACACACACACACACACATATATATATATATATATATATATTGATATATATATATATATATATATATATATTTAAAATTCATTTGTACACAATATAAACAAATATAATGATAAAATAATGCTTGATACGATTATAAGTACCTCTCCGGACATTATATTTTGTATATATTTGTTTATATTTAAATGTATATATATGTAAATGTATATATATATAAAATAATAATAATAATAATAATAATAATAATAATAATAATAATAATAATAATAATAATAATAATAATAATAATAATGTTACATTTATTTAGCTCGTCATGTTGGAATTTATAAGTGTTTTACATAAACAGAAAAGAGAGAAAAAAATGAAAAAGGATACCTAAGTGTTTTTAAAAGTTCATACTGGTTATAAACAGCGTAAGAATCTAGGTCCGTGCCTGTTACTCTTTTATTAAATTATCTCATAATGTTTTTTAAAAAGCTGGTAGGCCTAGCTCGACTTGTTCAGTGGCGGCAAAATACCGATTTTCGATGCTATCAAGCTACAAATAATCTAGCCTTAATACTTAAGCTTACCCGTCTTGCTGCGACTTCTTTTCTCGTTACTACCATTGTTTACCATGCGACGAAACATTCGTTACCTGCAATTATGTGCATGTTGACTTAATATCTCTATAAATGATGAATTTACACCAGTTCGTCTTATTATGTTATCCAAGCTATTGGAGTATATATTAGTAATAAAACAAATAGGCCTACAAGTGGTTTCTAACGTTGCATGTCATCACTATGGTTACATTCTTAGTTCGATATTTGATATGAAATTTATGACGCCAATCTTTGTAAAGGCTTGGTGGATCGTGTTGTCGTTATGATCATTAAAAATCGAACGATTACTCTTCATTTTCGATTGGTACGAGAAATCAATTTACCATAAATAATACAGCTAATCATAAACGCTTGGTATAGAGGGGAGCTACACTAAACATGTGCCTTATTATATTCCTCTATGAAACAAAACATTTATTGGTTGTACAGTACCGAATATTCATAACATGTTTTTATAGATGATTTTATGTTTTTTACCAAATTTCTAGCTGTTCTTTCTCGCCTGGGTTTCCTTTCATCTGATATCAAAATTATTTTATTTAATTGCTTAATTCGTGCTTATATTGAATACTGTTGCGTTGTTTGGTCTCAAACATTATTGTGTATTTTATGTTATTCATGTGCTTTTTAATAGACTGTTACATCTATCCATCGGCATCTCAAGGTAACTGATTGGACCTTTCCTCCCGTTGGCAGTACATGCTACTCCCTGCTGTTGTTAGATGCGTTAATGGTTAAACTAATTCCTCCATGGTTGGACTTGCTCCACCGCTAGTACATTACCTAATTTGCAAGAGGTTCGAAGATCCCCTATCGGGCTTGCAGAGGGGAGTATGTCAATGGGGGAAGATCCTTGGTTGGATGCTCAGGGCCAGGATGTGAAAGTCTCTACCAATTAACTTTTAATCACAAACATCTTTGTTTACTTTTTAAAAAACATATTAAGGCCTTTTTATTTTCGAAGGCTTAAGTTGTAGATTCTTTTGGGTTTTTTTCTGTGTTCTTAAAAGAATTGTTTTTTGTTTTTGTTTTTTTTTGTTTGTTTGTTTTTTTTTTTTTTGTCT
>NW_022753015.1:880380-906806 GCF_011630105.1 Anneissia japonica
GGGTGCCTGCAATATGCAACTATGACACTGTCTCTTATACACATCTAGATGTGTATAAGAGACAGCTCACAAATACAGTACGATATTGCCTGGTAAGTCTAGGGCACCATCCCATTGATTTTCTAATCCTTGTGATATATGACTATTATATAGTTATAAAATATACCAGCATAATATGGGGCACCATTCCATTGATTTTCTAATCTTTATGATATGACTATTATATACCAGATAAACAACGCATGTACAGTAGCATAGTAGACTGGAATGGGGATGTAGCCTGACTGTGTTTTAAACAAAACACATTGATTGATTTCAAATTTATATGGTTCTAAAAAGCACAATTCCTAGATGCCATCACTTGAATAAAAAAATATAATGTTGTTTTGTTTCATTGATATTAAATTGTCTAATAAATATTTAAGTTTTTGAAGGGACATTTTATTTTTTTAAAGAGGGGAGTAGACCTTTTCATATAGATAAATCAACTAGCATGACAATAGATGAGTATAGAATATTTAAAAAATAAATTTTAAGTAAAAGTTTAGCATAGAAAAGAACCTTTCTCATTCGTACAGTGTTATACTCCGCGAAAGTGGAATGTTTCTGCCTTAGGCCTATGTGTATATTAAAATATTATATTATAATTATTATTAAAAATCTTTCACATCAACAAACACATTTTCAAGTATCAGGTACAGTATTTTTTAATTTATACACATATAATAGGTATAAACATACAATTTAGGCCTAATATAATTGCCAAGGAGACAGAGCCTGTGTTTGTGGTCCCGGGTGTAACTAAATAATAGGCCTATATAGATGTACCACATTGCATTCATAACATTAATTGATAATAATCCAGGTTCATGGGAAAGAGCTGGTTGAACTAGGAAGTGAAGCTGTAACTAATCCAGTGTCTTAATAACGTAAGCATGGGGTGTGGAGATCCGTATTAAAAGTGCAACGCAGGGGCGGATTTATTGGGAGACGCCTCCCTCCCTCTTTCGGACAGAATATTATCTGGATCCGCCCCTGCAACATCCTTTCGATTGAAGATAAGCCAGCGTTTGCTAGCTTTATGTTGGGGCCTCCCTGGTTTCCCATTATTTTTGCATATTTTAGGGTTTCTTTATGCCTACATTTTAGTCGTTTAATTAATGCTAGTGTGCAATGCTTTATTGTTGTTGTCTTTTGAAGTGGCCTAAAAAATAATATAATTCAATATCGGTACATAGTTCTTTAATACTGTAGTTTCCCTACTCTGGAAACAGGTTAGGGGTCGTCATGATTAGGGCTAAATTTAGATGTTAACAACAGAAATTTCTATTTCTTATTCTAACTACCTTTACTATGATGATGATGATGAGCAAGGAATGGCATGAATCGTTATATAAGATGTGCTACAGTATAATATTCCATATCATTTTACTATTATTCAGCGGTGGCTTGTCAGTTTGAATACCAAACATACACACACACACACAGAATACATGGAAACACAGCAATATTTGAATTTTTAAATTTGGAGTCTCCCAATGATCATCACGCAACAGTAATAATATCGTGCGCCCTCAGACACCAAGACATTTCCGATAGTGTACTACCCCGGAAGGTGCCAGATATAAAGATATTAAAAAGATAAATTTTGAAGCCCAGCACATTTGAGGAATATGAGGTTGTATTGAGTCGATTTTGGATATCTAGCATGGTAGTTTTCAGTAACAAATAAATTTAAAAAAAAATAGGTGTATGTCTTTTAAAAGAAATTTTAATACAGGGTGCCTGCAATATGCAACTATGACATGTGTCATTAAATTGATTTATTCATCTACTCACAGCTGTGGGTTTTAGTGCCTCTTCCACGAACATCTCAAACATAGTCTTTGACAACATGCAAAGGCTCAAAAATGTACACCATTTCAAAAGAGAAATTTCACTTCTAGAAACCATGATGAAGTTTCTCAGCAACATTGAGTAGAAAAATCACAAAATCAACAGAAAGGAAAACTAATATCCAAAATCCGTTAAAACAGTCGTCAAACAACAAAATCCGCAACTGTATATTAACATTGAGTAAATTACAAGTGTTCTATTTCTCTCCAAGTAGATTTATGAATAGCACTCTCCTAGGGTGTTCTTGGTAGGAAAAGAAGAATTAAACACTGTGGGTGTAATTTTTTCTTTGCAAAAAAAATAGGTGGGGGGGGGGGGGGGGGGGGGGGGGTGGCAAACGCCACTTACGCGCCACCCCTCCTAAATCCGCCACTGGAAATAGGCCCATAGGCCCTAGGTTTAGGCAGGCCTACTTTGTTTCATGTCAATTACAGACAGGATTATACAATTTTATACAGTATATCTTGTAAATTACACAATATGATTAAAACAAAAGGTCCACTGATTAATCTCAGATAAGAAAGTATAATACATACTCCAAGTATTGAAATACACGCCATCGTGTTGGGATTAAATCAGGTACTGTACTTGAAAACAATAAGGAAGCAAAACTTACACGTCAAAAGTGTCAAAGGTTGTCTACACAAAAACTGTACTTTATTAAAAGAGTAAGTCTACTGAAGGGGGTCATCAATGGAGATGTGCACACATATCAGTGTACTGTGGTCACTGTGCATGGGGTTGTCTGACAGCACATACCTGCTGACCTCGATAGAGAGTGATTGATTGCACAAAGGTTTCCATGCTGGTGCATCTGCGCTTAAACTGTCTTTGTAGCTATGCATTGCGCGGTGTGACATAGAATCAACCTTTTTTTTATGGAATTGTGTATCCATTCAATTATCTCAAAAAAAAAATTGTGTTTGTTTGTTTGCTTGTTTCGCTGTTTGTGATATAAGGGGGGGGGGGCGTCGCAGGCGTCCCCCTAAATCCGCCCCTGGTGGTTGGTTTAAAATGATCTGTGGTTAAAAAAAAATAACAAAGTTTGTTTTATTTACATTTAGGAAAAATTTATTTGCTTAAACCATTCACTGAATTTTGAAAGTTAAATTTGTAATATTTTTAGTTGAATAATAAGCAGTGGTATCATCTGCGTAAGAAATTACCTTAACTTGCTAACATTACACATATCGTTTAAATATAGTAGAAATAGCAAAGAGCCCAAAATCGACCCCTGGGGGACCCCACATATAATTTCAGATAGTGACGATTTTATATTATTTATGCTGACAAATTGTTTTCTGCTTTCTCGGTAACTCATGAACCATTTCAAGCAAGTGCTTAATTTTAGATTGACATTAGAGTTTATATCTTTGCCAAATTTTTGTCCGATGTTTATGAAATAATTGTTAAACTGTTTTGGTATGATAGTAGGCTCTGTAAACGTTTCATCATTATGCTCAATGGTATCGGGAAATTTTAGTTTAGTCTTATTTAGATTTATAACTGAGTTTATTGTGTTTTTTTCATGTCCCCATGGCATTTTGATAATCCGGATATATAGAAGTCCCTTCTTGCCCTTTTACATAATTTATTGTAGACGTTAAGGTTTATCATGATTTTCTTTGTCCTTAAGGTATACAATTGTGAATGGGAAAATATAAGGTTTAAAGTGTCTAAGAGTATAGACAATAGACAATATAGACAATAGACATTATTTCTTAAAAGAAATGGACCTCTTTCAGGGTAGGGACTTTTCGAAGTCACGACGGAAACGTTACACGTCATAATTTGCATACCGTAAAACCAGAATTGAAGCTCAGATGGGCTTAATCTCGAGATGAAGCCCATCTCGAATTAAAGCCCCCTCTTTAGTTTGCAAAATTAACCTCGAAAAACAAATTAAATATGCGTCTGTCAATGCAATTGAAGAGCTGAAAAAATGTAAAATTCAATTACATATTTAAATTACCTAATTTTTATATTTATGTAAGTTATTAACTTACAATTACAAATTTGAATGAAAAAATGTTCTCAGTCAAATAACGGACGTGTAATACCAGCTTTCCTTTTGTTTTTGAAGACCGTTAATTTTTGTAGTAAAAGTAGCAAGTGAAAAGGGGCCGGCCGGCCTACGTATACGTTGACTTTGTATAGACCCTACAATAAATTTATTTGTTGAAATATTTCGAGCACTATCCCATATAGCAATATTTTATAATCTATAAAAATGTGTTTTTTTTTTGTGCCTAATCATAAACTTTCTTGATAAGCATAGATCTATTTTTTATTTGCTAATTTTGAGGTATTGGAACTTAGTAATGTTTTTAAATCACGAAAAACCAAACATGAAATTGACAATCAAATATTTTGCTTACTTTGTTGTAGGTCCAGCCTAGGCCTTTTGTACAGTTAATTTAATGTTTGAGCTGTAATTTCAATATAACGAGAAAATAATGTCAAGTGCAAGTAAACTTTCGTTTTGTTGCTTTCTTTCCATATTAATGTTTTGGTATGACATCATCCATATACCTTCACACTCACGTAGCCAATCGAAATGTACCGTTCCCCCATTCAAGTCGACCGATCTCAACAGCCTAAAAATCTAATTTGCATAGGTCTCTAAAGCCGGGCACTCGCTGCGTCGACGACGAATCCACATCTGCAACGCCGTCTGCTGATTGTCAGAGGCAGTCTGAGCGGATCCTCATTAAAGCGATCCGTTGGTTTGGCGCTGTCGCATGCGTTCGTCGTCGCGTTGTCGTCGTGATTTCGAAAAATCCCTACTGTTACCAATTATTATATACAGAACCATTTTCTGTGCCTAAAGCTACGTTCACATCAAGCCCGGATTTCGGTCCGGAGTCCGGATAAAAAATCGTGAAAAATGGGTTCAGTGGTAAAGAATAGGACCTTCACATCAAATTCGTACGATTTCCAATCCGGACTCCGGATCCGGACCGATGGATCTGAGTGCCATTTCTATCCTGAAATCGTACGTTCTTTTTCTTGGACCAATCAGCAACAAGATTGGTTGGTTCGAACCAATCGAACGCATACATACGTACTAAGCCGAACAACCATGTTCCGTGCGCGATGTGAACGCAGTGTTAAAAAAAACGTAGTGTCCGGGCTCGCTCCGGTCCGGATCCGGGCTTGATGTGAACGTAGCTTTAAGTTTGCGCGTATCAAAGTTGCGCAACCGAATACGATGAGTTCTACGCGTGCATTCAAGCGTACCATATTTTATTTTGTACGAACTCTACCGGCATTTGATCTACTGTTCGTATTTCATTACACTATTTTACTATTAATACCTCCATGCTACAACATTAGGCTAGGCCTTTGCCAAGGTTTCGATTATTGTTATATTAATCCAGGAAGTTATGTCTGCAATTCATATTCATAAACTGGACGACGTGGTGGAAGAAGATTTCTTTAACAAGGACAAAGCGCATTATATAACCGCACCACCGGTAAATAGTCCTTTACTTAAAGAAACCACCCAAAACAGTGTTAAGATAATTACAACATTCTCCGAAAATAGGCCTAGACATAAGCCTAGGGCCTAGGCTTAATTATGATATTTGTTTAGCTATATCTAGGCCCTATATAAACCTACCTGACATAGGCCTAGGCATAGGCTATCCTATCCTTTTTTTTATAGTTGGGATAGGCCTAGGCCTATAATCTCATTTTGATGGTTATTTTTAAATTGTAATATGCCTAGGCCTGTGTATGTCTAAGCCTACCCTGGGTCTAACCCTACGTTAGGCATAGTTATTATACATAAGTAGGCCTACTATTGATCAATGGTCAATGCCACTCTACTGGTTGTGGGTTCTGATAATTGATTGGATTGGACTGACTGGAATTATTTGAAATTAGCAATTTCATATTTAAAATGGGCGTTAGTTACGTTTGCCAATGAAGCCATTATGTTTCATTTTGCAAGGAAATAGGCAGATAATTTTTCTTTACTCAAAAATAACGTCATGCTTCTCTGGCCAAAGTTCCCTTAGTTTGTCAATCATGATCATTGGTGTAAGATATGCTATAGTTCCTAAATAAAATTATTGATTATGAATATGATTTGGAACTGTTTCAGAATGACGGCACAGTAAAATCCAGAATTGTACATTCGTGTTCGTGTTGGAAATTTCATCAATATCACCAGTTAACACATTCCTACTGCCGGTACAATCGTGTTTGATTACACCAAGCATTTTTCTTTGACAAAAAGGCATTATGTTTATTTTGTAAGGAAATATGCAGACTAAAGGCATGTTTATATTTGCAACTATACGATAATGATAAAAAGCTAAAAAGTAATTGTTCAGAGAAAATTAAAGAAATAAGCGAAGTTATTACACTAGGACGATTTGATAACGACTTATCGTGTATAGGCCTACAATAAAACATAATTTCACTAATCAATTCAAATGACGTCATAATCATGGCAAAACGATAAAATCGTGGTAGTAACAACGATTTTATCGTTTTTCCATGATTATGATGTCATTGGAATTTATTTGTCAAGATATTTTTTGACAAATTTATCGTTTACACTTTTTAGCTTTTCATCGTTATCGTTGCAAGTATAAACAGGTCTTTTATAGGCAAATTCAATGATATTTTGTCTTTAAACTATTAAATATTTTTCGTTTCAGAGTGGTGTCCTTAGTGTACATATGAAACAGCTTCGCAACATAAATGACCAATGTATCCTTGTACTGTATATATTTATATTTCAGATGAGATCGCATAGGTCTCCGTACTAAAAGCCGTACTGACTTTATTTTAAGACGATGATGGTGTTGATGGTAATGTTGATTTGATTTGTATAAATTATAATCTTCCACAAACAACTCCATGCTTCTCTCTGACTAAAGTCCAATTTGTTTGCTTTGGTCATTCTTAATCATTGGCAGGGGCGGATTTAGGGGAGGGGAACCCCGGCCCCAGCCCCACCCCCTTTTTCTGGAAAGTGAAAAAAATTTAAAAAAAATAAAGAAAGAAAAAGAAAAAATTGATCGCCCAAAATGCCTCCGAGGTTATTTTCGGGCATCTGAACACAGAAATCTCCCAGACCCCTAGCGTATTGTTATCTCGATTGGCCTCAATTTCTTCCCCCTTCTACCCACCCATCCCCCCCCACCCCGGACATCTCTGGATCCGCCCCTGATTGGTGTTTCGATATACAAATAGTCGGTAAATACAATTTCTGATTATGAATATGATATGATATCTTTTAAATTGTTCCAGAATGTCATCCTTAACCTTTGCAAAAGTAATCGGCACAGTAGATCCAGAATTATACATTCGTTTTCGTGCAGGAAATTTCATAAAAATCACTGGCAAACACATTCCTATGGACGGTACAATCGTCTTTGATGATACCAAGCACGTTTCTTTGACCGTAGGTTATATTTATTTATTTATTTATTCATATATTCATTTATTCATATATTCATTCATTCATTCATTCATTCATTCATTTCATTCAATCATTTATTTATTTATTTATTTATTTATTCTGCTTTTCTCCAAGAAATATATATATTTACTTTTTGTAACAGTTACGGTACATTACGTAAAACCGAGATCGATCTTCATCTTTAAGCTGGTTTTCCACCAGCAGCACGTTTTCATCACGAGATTCTCAAATGCGCAGGCGTATAGGTACAAATTTGCTATTCGAGTGAATAAATTCGCCTAGTGGAAAACCGGCTTTAAGCATTTAAAACGACAAGACAGGATCTCTGATAAGATATTTAAATAATTCCTGGTAGACCTACATGTAAAGGCAGACACTCTAAACCATCTTTGATGTAAGTGTGTTTGTGTGACGGTTATTATCTATACTGTAATTATGATCATATCCTCAGCTCATCAAACTTGATAGACATATTCAATTTGCATATTAATTTGACATTGCACACTCATAATTACTCAGATTTCTAGGAAAAGAAGTGACGTAAAGAATGACGTTCGTTTTGATCTTGTCTTAGTAGAAAACTCGCGAGTGCATCGCATTGTTGGTCATAAAGACATTCACTTATATGACATCATCAAGGTATGAATAAATGTATAGAATAATAATGAATATTATCATAAATTATAAATTAAAAAACGTAATAATGGTAACGTTTGTAGATTTATATAATCTTGGCATGAACGAGTAACCTGTAATTAACATCTTTTTCTGAGAATTATTATGTGTCCTTATCATTTTATTTGCAGAGTCTTTACCTGGCTAACACATATGATATCAGATACAAAAATCAGGTAGGCTAAGTGAAATCGCCTGCCATATTTAACATAAATAAAACGGAACGTTTTCAGCAATTATTCTAGCAACAGGTCTACGTAACTTATTCAATAATCAGTTCAATTTAATTAGAGACATACAGTCATTCTGAAATTAAAACATAGGCGCTATAGTGTAGAAATATATCGGTAATGCCTGACACTTTCCCCACTGGAAATAAGTCTTTTCTAGACTTTCGTGGGTTTTCCTTGGTGTTTACACCGAAGAAATCCAATCCAATCTCCAAAAAATATTTACAAATGCCATTTTTAGATTGTTGCCAAACTTGATTTGGAGCTTTGCTTTGCCTATGGTATATTTGGATTCGGATTTTCTCACCAACTTGAGAACCGGCAGAAAAAAGTTAGCGATATTGTTAGCCATTCGTTGTTTTTCCGGGTCGAGCCACCTGACCACCGAAAGCAAGTCAAAAGGTATAATTATTTTATTTTTTCCCAGTTTGAAAAATTATTATCGGTCCACATAATTTAGATATATAATGATAGGATTAAGTGTAGGAAATACCGAAAATATATAACGCGTAATTTTGAAAGTTTACGCTCGGTTTAAAAAAATATTGTCTGTCTATATAATTTACATATAAATAGGCCTAAATACCAAAGATAAAACTTATGTAGGCCTAGTACTAAAATACATTACCGTATTTATTCGAAATTGTTGGGAAGGGTTTTAGAGTGGACGTTTATTCCAGGGAGGCGTTATTCCAGGGAGCAAAAGGAGGCGTTTATTTATTTATTTGGTTGTAAAATAGATACGTAGGTATATATCCTAAATAAACGCCCCCTAAATTTCGCTGTAAATGTAGAACTACAGCACATAATTACAAAATGTGTTATTGCGTGATGATAAGATTTACTGATCCCAACCAGATTAGAACAAATCTACTGGAATAGAATTAATAGAATGCATTAAGAATGATTTGTACAGTCATTTAGGTGGTGGGGGTGGGGAGCGTTTATTTGAGGATAAATTTACTCCCTTAGGCGTTTATTCGTGGGAGGATTTATTCCAAATGAGTCTCTGGAGGGGGGGGGATGTTTAATCTTATTCGAATAAATGCGGCATTTTTTCCAACTATTCATTTAGGCCTATACATAGGCGGACGTTGGTAGATTAAGTCATAAATTAACCTAAGAACGCCACATTTACAGTGGATTTATGACGCGTAGGCATAAAAGTAATCGTTTATGAGATAGGCCTAAGCACTGCTAATTTGTTATCTTGTTTTTTTAAGCAATGTTATTACTCCGATGCCAGTGAGACATCCTGAGATTATAAACTTCACCGAGAAGGCTAATATTGGAGGCTTTGATCTTGAAAATGGTGCGGGTATTTTTACACGTCATCAATTTGCATTAGTATAGTACAGAATAGTAATTTCTTAATGCACACAATTCGTTTTACAAAATTGTTTTTTGTTTAAATTATTACTTTCCAGAATCAAACTTACCGGATATAAACATGTTCGATGATGTTGAAATTGTTGGTGAATCTAGTTTGTTACACAGAATTCTTAGAAGAAGGTCAGAACAATGTTATTCACACAAGGTGTACATGCATTTAAATGTAATTAATAATAATTATAATAACCATTATAATACAGAAAAAACAGCACATCGGTGCGTCTTGTACGAGTATTAATGCACTGGTTTATTTTTCTCTATTCCAAAGTATTTAATATAATTGGTCAGTGATTATAATTTTTATTCTGGTGTTAGAAATGCCTTGCGCTCTACACTGTAAATAATAATAATAATAATAATAATAATAATAATAATAATAATAATAATAATAATAATAATAATAATGAAGATGATGATGTTGATAATGAAGAATATGGTGGTGGTGATTATGATAATTATGATGATAGATGATGATGATGATGATGATGATGATGATGACGAATTGATGATGGTGATAATTATCATGAAGAAGATAATAACAACCTTCCAATACTGACTAGGATGAATCGTCTGCAGTCTAATTTCTCCCAGCTTCGTGGACGTCAACAACGCAAGAATTTTCTCGAGAAACTTGTACTCAGTCACATTGATGACCACCAAACAGTCGAGGTAATTTATATTTTTTAGAAAGTATATTTCAGTTCCGTTTTAAGAAGAACGGCGAGGTGCGCGCAACGGACGTTTTTCATGAAAATCCGTGCAGTCTGCAGACAGCGTCGCGTTGTCAAGTGCTCATCGGAGATAGATTCGTCGGTTGACCGTCGTGCGACCGTCATACGACGGAATGTGTGCTTAGGTTGTACTGACAACTAGCAGACGGCATTGCGTCGTACGTCAATCGTTCCAGGTAATGGAATCATCAGCCGACGACGGTCGTACGAGTGTCTGCTGACGCAGAGCATTCATTTTATTCTACACTCTTGTGAATCGGTAACCAGAAGGGTAAAAAAAAAAAGGAATAAAGGCCTTCTTCTTGGTATCCACCTTTTATTACGAAATCAATTATTGCAATAATAGACCTATTAAGCAATTAGTAGAGCTCCGCATAATACACTATAGGAAAATTATTATACGAAGGTTAGATTTAATGCTTGAAATTTTTGAATGCATTAAATCTAACCTAAGTATAATAATTTTCCATTTAGTGTACGATGCATGCTCTACTAATTGCTTTATAAGTCAATCGCCGTCTTTTAATTTTAGTTTTTTATAACTAACTTGTTGTAGCAGTCATCGGTTGCTATAGTGATATGATGAGTATACATGTGTATTTACATTTAGCTGTACGTATGCTGATTTTTGCTCCTGCGGTACGCGTTTAATTAACTACACATCAGCAGTACAGTACGGATACGATGAATAACTATTGTGTTAGAAAGAACTTGATTGTAATGCTATTTTGATAGACTTTCGTCAAAGAAATAAACATTTTAGCATTCGAGAGAGAATACAGTCACTGACGTACTTTTTGGTCGGCGCATGCAGACAGGTAAAATCGTGCGATGATTTCATAAACGGCCTAGTAGTAGTCTAGTAGGAGGATCTAAATTTGTTCCTTGAGTCTTTAAAAGAGGTCTAGAATAGGCCTATTCCTATTAAACGTCCAGTTTGTTATGTTTATGAGGGTCATTGATTCAATAATGAATTCCTTAATTGTTCATATTTAATATTGAATTTGAACTTTCTTCGGGTTCAAATTAAGCTTGCTTTACGAAAGTAAAAATTACAATTCAATTTTCATCGCGGTGGTGCACGATGTATTCGATTTTTACGTACACGAACCTATAAAAAATCAAGACAAGCGTCCACTAATTGAAAAATTAGTGAACGATGGGGAATAGGCAAATACGGTAACATTGGGAGTTGCAGTGATGACGTCACGATTGACTTATAAACAGTACCGGTATTATGGCCTACCATATATTTCTTATTAACTCTATTCATATTGTATATATAAGCCCTTCTTATTGAATGGATACTTATATTATATTATGATTTCCTTCATTTTTTCGATGTTTTTGATTATTTTTTTGATTATTTTTATTATTAGTAATATCTTTTTTTTATATTTATTTATTTATTCATCAGTCTTTTCTACGTGTTAAAAATATATATTTAATATATTTAAGAGGGACCCACTGTAGAAAGCTTTGCTTGTCGTGGTTTTTCCTTTTCTACCAACTTGTACCGTAACTTTTGTAATGAAAAAAGGAAGATGTGGAATAAATTGATGATTGCCTGATTGATTTCTTTACAGGGTCAAGGAACTATACCGGATAAAACACTAGTCGGAGGACAGCGGGGAGGGGCAACAAGCCCAGGAGACATAGTACAAGCTCCTCAAAATCTAAGCTCGAGTGAAGAGGAGGACGAGAGTGTTGACACGCTAGCTCCTATGCTTATTTTAGCACCCGGTATGTACTTTGACATGACGTATGTGTTTCTCATTGTCATCTATTATACTGGAAAAATTAAACGTCACACTATTATCTTATTCCGAACAGGACTGACTTCACGTGGTAGGGGATTAGCGGAGTTACCGACAGTTTCAGAGGTTCGTGCACATATCAAATATATAGGCTTACATACGACTGATAGCGGTAGGAAAAGCATTTTCTGATTCTCTAATGATTATTAAATCGGCCACTCACTGTACACGACGGTCGTTCGCCGACGCGAACGCGACGACGCGCACGTATCTGATCTTTTTTAATGACGATCCGTTCAGACTGCTACCTACCGACAATCAGACGGAGTTGAATTCGTCGTGCGACGGTCGTACCACGCAGTGAGTGCCCGGCTTTAGAATATGCGACTTAATGTAAATTTTGTTTGGTATAACACAAAATACTATCATCATCATCCTTCATCATTATAATCATCACCATTATCATCATCGTCATTATCATTATCATCATCATCTTCACCCTCCTCATTTTTATCAAGCCTTTGTGCGTGTTTGTGCATGCTTCGCTCTTTTTTATTCGATAATTATTGATTTGACGTGCAGGACGAGGGTTCTATTTCATCGGACAGCGCAAGTAATAGTAAGCGAACAGATGCAACAACTAGTAAAGTTCCACAAGACAATCAACTAGAGGCACCATACCAAACAACTACTACATCAACTACACTCGCTCGCGGCATTGCACGGCTTATTGGGCTACGCCCGTGGAGAAGGTCCGCCACGGATAACAACTCATAAAGTCATTCTGAACTAAAACTCCGACAGAAATGTTAATGCGTATACTTTATGTGTTTACAAATAGTTTATCGTGTTCGCGACGTTGAGTTTGACTGGGTATTTAAAAAATAATTATAGACTAAAGTTTCAGATACTATGATACATACCGTAGTTTGATCATATTAATAGGATAATAGTTAATAGCATAACCTATCCAATAGAACTTTATTGTAGTTAATAAGAAATTACGTAGGCCTATAACCCGCACTTTTTTGTATCTTGTTTATTGCGTGCATGTATGGCCTCGTTAATTGCCGAAATTTATTTCATTGTTGTGACATAACTATTTCTAATTGTCAACTGATCCTGGTTAGTTTCCATAACAATGCAAAACATTCTGTTTACTTGTTCCTGTCTGACAGTATACTTGAATTGTCAATAACAATGTCAAATATAAAATGTTTTAGTATATGGTTTATTCCTTCATGAAAAGATAAAATGACAACCCGTCATCACTTTATTAAGAAGCTTTCGATTGCACGACGACGACAGCATGACGTCACTAAAAGTCATCTGCGCATGCAAGAACGTAAAGGTCACCTCTCGTCGAGTAGATTCTGGAACGCAATTTGGTCAAATCTATGTATGCAGAGAACGTAGGACGCCAGGTAGGACGGTCGCGCATGAGTGATTCCGTTCTAGCGTCGCGTCGTCGCACAAATCGAAAGCTCCCTATTGTGTACGCTTTCAGGGGAGGGAGTGACTCAAAGTGTGAATACCTTTCTGGAGTGTCAATCAAACTTTAACTGACCAATCAGAAAAAGGGCCAGGAATACGCACACGTCTCACAACACTTACATGTACGAGTTGTCCCACGAACGCACGCGGGCTTAGCGAAAAGGTCTACAGGTCTATTTAACCAATTATCTTTCCCCCTTTGTCATATTAATTAAATAATATGTCCCCAGTTAATTCTGGATTATCAAAACGCTTGTGGCAGTACCACGTAGCATGCATTTGTCGATTTCACTTTGTCAAAACCAAAGTCTTGAAAGCAAGACCTTGGAATGCAAAATTCCGTTTACCAAATGTCATTGAGGACTCCTACAATGCAGAAATTTGAGTTACAGAAAGCTGCAACGTAGTTATTTCGTCTTCGTCGAGGGGAAAATGTGTCTCAGATTTAGATAGCGTTTTGGTCATTACCGTTTTGATTTTTTGCCGTTTTGTCCAGAAACCGGCCTGGCATGGTTGGCCTATTGTACATCCTAATGCCGTACATAAAAATATTTGTTGTCAAATGATGATCCTTATCCTCGGCAATAACTACATTACATCCATTGTAAAATAATACTCTTGCAACGAATTGGGGATTCTTTTTTTGTTCATGCTGCGATAGCATTTGCAATGAATAATGTTCTTGACTTAGGCCTAAAAAGTACCTCAGCCGGCGACGACTCACTGGAGCAATATGCACGTCGTGAATGTACCCGGTACGTTTTCTTGAAAAACCTACTATCCATTGGAGCCTTACCAAACCAAACTGATAAGTTTTGTTTTATCTATAATCTAAGTATGTATACTCAAGTTTGGTAGTTTTGAAATAAATGTTACGGAACGAAAACGATAGTCATTACCGGTATATATAAATAATGATTTTACTCAAAGTCATTATAAATAATTATTTTAACATCATATTATTTATAAATAAGAAAAATCGTTCCTCCAATTATTTATATATAATTGTTCGAAGAAAACTAATTATATGTATATAATGCATGTACATCATTTTATATAAATAATGGTTTCACATACAATTATTTAATGCCGAAATCATCATATAGTGTATCCCTACCTAAGCTGGTCGAACGTTTCGTTTATGTCTATACCCTAGCTGCACTGATGAGGCCTGGAAGGCCGAAACGGATCCGTCTGCAGATATTGGGATTCCTTCCAGTGGATGCTTAGTTTATTTTGTCATTCTGATCGGATTTTCTCTACTGTTCCGTTTTAATTTTAAATAGTATTGCATTATGTGGCAGTTTGCTTTTTTATGGGTTTTCCCCATTTGCTTTTTAACTTTATAAATAATAAACATTTATTCAACAGTGTTAACGGCGTTCCTTCAATATCATATATAATATACGACAGTATTTCTAGCCGTATTTCCAGATTTATCTGGCCGAACGCCCTCTTGAGGCATAGCATTGTGTAATACAATGTTCCCGGTCCCGATGGGTATTTGGACCTGTTCAACCATTAAGCCTTCGTGGTCTAGTGGTTATGACGCTCGCCTTGTCAGCGAGAGGTTCGAAACCCGTCGGAGGCATTTTATTACACAATGATTTTTCATAGGACTTTATTCGTTAGAAAGCTACAGGGTAGCCTATGATGTTCCATCATGTCCTTATAGCCTACGATGTTCCATCATGTCCTTATTTAACACTGTATATGTACCTTTGATGATTTATATTATATATATATATATATATATATATATATATATAATTGTTTCACAACCATTGTGTGTATAATGTGATAGTACATTTCATTATTTAACGAAATTATATATATATAAGTACATTTTGCGCCTTAACAAAATTATATATATATACTGTATATATAAGTATATACATATAAGTACTTATATACATATAAGTACATTTGGTGCCTTAAGTCGCCAAATGTACTTTCATTATTTAACTAAATTCTGTACATATACAATAAATAATTATTTTAACATCATATTATTTATAAATAAGGAAAATCGTTCATCCAATTATTTATATATTGTTAAAGAAAAATAATTATATATATATAATGCATGTACATCATTTTATATAAATACTGGTTTCACATACAATTATTTAATACCAAAATCATCATATACAGTGTATATATAATTGGTGAAAAACCATTAGGCCTATATATAATGGATTTACAACCATTATATATATAAATATATAATTGTTTCACAACCATTGTGTGTATAATGTGATAGTACATTTCATTATTTACATATAAGAAATTATATACATATAAGTGCATTTTGCGCCTTAACAAAATTATATATATATATACCGGTACTGTATATATATATATATATATATAAGTATATACATTATAAGTACTTATATACATATAAGTACATTTGGCGCCTTAAGTCGCCAAATGTACTTCCATTTAACTAAATTATATACATATAAGTACATTTGGCGCCTCAAGGCGCCAAAGGTACTTATATACATATAATTCATTATTTAATATATAATTAAATATTTTTTCATTATATACATATAATAAGTTTTGCCTCCAACAAATATATATATATAAACGGAACGATTTTCATTATATATAAATAATTTAAAGTAGCAAAACATTATTTATAAATAATTGAAGTGCCGAAAGTCATTATATACAGTATAAATAATGATTTTACTCATTATTTATAAATAATTGTTTTAATATCGTATTATTTATAAAACGAAAATCGCTTCACCAATTATTTATAGGCCTATGTAATTGTTGGAAACAAAACTAATTGTATATAACGAACAAATTTTGAATTATATATTAAATAATGAACTATATGTATATAATTTTGTTAAATAATGAAAGTACATTTGTCGCCTCATAGTCTCGCGATGTAAACAAACCATCAGTTTCCAATTTGTTTACAGTCTATGTTCACAAGGTACACAGCATTTCTGATATAGGCCTATAATCCAGAATACATTGCAGCAAAATTTAATTCCTTGAAGTGTATACAACATACTTAATTATTAATAATAATAATAATAATAATAATAAGTGACATTTATAAAGCGCTCTACGCCAGCAAGCCGGCCCCAGAGCGCATACAATCATCAAATTTAAACCACAACAGTGTACAATACAAATTCAAGAAAAATATTTACAATATTATCATTCAAAACACCAAAAACTAAACAAAATTATTCATTGACATAATGCATAAAAATGTAAGCCATATATTTTACATGTTGATGAAAAACATCAAGGGCAGGTAGGTGTATAGGCCTTGTACCAATAAGTTATCAGTCAGTTATGTACACAGGCAAAAAGACATTCATTTGCATTAATACCGTACTTTCTGGCCAGTTATAAGTTCTGTATAAAATAACACGGATACATTGATTGTATTTAGGTCAAACTAATGCTCTGTCAACAATATCAAATCTTATGTGACAACAAATGTGATGGGCATGCGCATATATGGGCACAATGACGTCATATCACATAATTTCAAATTGTATCAAAAAAGTTGTCAATTTTTTTTTAGAAAACACCTTTTGACCAATAAGCAAACACTACAAATCACACAAACCAATCGGATTTGATAATTCAGTTTTTTATCAATGTACATCACATTATTTGATGCAGTTTGATGTACTGTATTCTGATATTATTCTATCACAACTTTATGTGGCGATTTTTTGAAGAAATTTGATAGTGTAGGAGCTTCATTAGTCATTGGAAATAGAATCTTTAACTATTTCGTTATATTATTATATAGCCTACTGCTTTGTTCTCTCTATCATTTCAATGTTATATATATTTTTTGAGAGTTGATTTATTTACGTTTTAAAGCCTATAATTATTTGCCCCGTCACAGGAAATGGAATCTTAACTATTTATTGTTTTATTTACTATTTTATTGTTGAAAGGCAATCCGTATGACTCTATAAACCCTATATTAATTTGCTGGTAGCAAGTTTTATCAGAGATTTACTGGTAAAAGCTTGTCTTAGCTACCAGTACATTGTGCCGGATAAACTGTCCGGCTGAGCTCATAATCTCTAAATAAAAATGTAACCAGTACTCAATAGTCATTCGTCGGTTTGGCAATATACAGAATGGTGAAGTTTTGGACGTGTACGTTGTTGCTGATTTTTGTAAAACATGGTAAGAAATGATTTTACTATACTTCAGTTTAATATATATTTTTAGTGTTCACAAATTCGAATTATTTATTTTGGATATCTAGTTAGGCAGACGGAGCACCTAAGTGGCAAAAAATTATTTACAAAGCGACTTTTGTTGGAAACTGTTGATATCGACTTGGAATACCACCAAAAACAGTTGGATGGATTTCGGGCATGGAAAAATTTTTTTTTATGACCTTCTACCTAAAAAGGGTAATTCTATATATATAGCAACAAGGTGGTGGGGAGTAGAATAGATAGCCATATCTTATCCTAAACCCGTAATACATGCATTTTTAAGTATAAAATATCATTGTTCATTACCACTACATTTTTTTTTATCAAGCGTTACGCAAACATATCATTAATGATGTCAGAAACGGTCAAAGGTCAAAGGTCATTGCAACAAATTGGCCCATACCTTAAAAAAGCGATGAATTATGTACATTCCTTTTGAAGTTCCTGCTTTTTTCTCTCAACAAAGTGTTTTATGGCTCATTAAATCTTAAATTTTTATAATAATTTAAAATTGGCGTCCAAAGATGGCCGACATACATTTTGCATAGCTATTATTCAGTAACAAGTGGCACTTAATTGGGATTTGCTGTGGAAATTTCTTATTTTCTAGGTCATAATATACCATGCAATAAAAAGAATGTAAATCGAGTTTAAGGAATATATAAACAAATATTGAATTTAAAATGAAAATATGTGATAATAAGCAAGGCACACGTCATTGCTGAAGAACCACAGATTCTTCTGGTCGCTTAAACCACCATTCCATTGTGGTCAAGTTGTGCTGACGTTCGCCATGTCGCCATGTTTGTGGAAGGTCACGGGCTCGAGTCTCGGTTGATTTTTTTTTATTTTTCTTTGTTAGATTTTCTTTTTGCTACTTTTCACATTAATATTTCTGAGTGCTCTGGTCCAGACTCTGTGGAGTATTTTAGGAAATGTTATACAAATGCTCATTATAACAGTGGGCCATAGCCTCAGCAGAGTACAGTATTATTTAAGCATAAATTGTATAGGGACAGTTGCGTATCTAGAAGTAACAGGGGGATGATGTGGGAGACGCAAGGGTGCAATGTGGCTCAATGATTTTTTTTTTGTGGGCGTTAAGTTGCTAAATAAGATGATATTCAATGATTTTAAATACTTGAGCTGACTTTTTTGCTTCCAATGTGAAGGAGGCGTAAGTTTTTTTTTTTTGGACAGTGCCCCCCCCCCCTCACACACTCCATAGACATGCCACTGTAGAGACCATTCCAAATTTGATATTTATTTATATTTTACTTAAGCTCTTATTAAACCATATTTTAAATGATATTGATCAATGCTATGACCAAGAAAATGTAAACACTGCAGTCACCACTATAGGACTACTAATTAATGGGTTATGGGTATGAAAAATGAATATAGCAGCCATTTTGGAGTACTTTTTGGAATTATTCAATTTTTGAAAATTATTCTTTAATCAATATCAGATGAATTTTGAATTGGTTTCAGTTAAGAAAAAAAAAAAAAAAAAAAAACTCCGAGACAAAAAGTAATTAATTTATGGCTATTTTAAAGTTTTTGGAGCCATTTTGGCGGCCATCTTGGAAAAATCACTTGATGCTTGTGCAATTTTTGGCTAAAATGTACATATTCATTTTTTCTAGACATTACAGAAAACATCCGAAAAAAGTTTTCTTGCACTTGTTTTTTGGGTCATATGTGGGATAGAACCGACAACCCCTACCGTTTCAGTGTTTGTTACTAAAAATAGATTGACCTTTATATAAAAGGTCATAACTCCTTTTCCCATGGGAAAATTTTTCCAACTTTTTTTTTTGGTGGCTCTTGAAACCCTCTTAGATAGTTTCTACTCAAAAAACCTTTGTACATAATTGTTTGCCACTTTGGCCAAAAAACTGGGGTTTTCACCCTAATTAATCAGATTCTTATACTTAATATATATTATCATCTCAATCAATGGTCGGGGTAATTGTCAAAATTGATGCATGGTTAATTCTTTTGCAGGTTTAATTTCTGCTTTGCAATGTAAAATAAAAGAGAAGCCTCAGCCTGCAAATGACGATTCGGGTTGCTTAAGAACATGCGAATATCCGGCACAACCTAGGATATGCGAGTACGAGTTTACTGTTGCATGGACAAATAGTATGTCAGCACACTGTGGAAACTGTCCATTCGTCAGAGAAGATTGTAGTTTGGAAAATTGTATATCGGTCGACGGGTCTTCTCGAAATGTACTAGCAGCGAATGGGAGCTTTCCAGGACCATCAATTCAAGTGAGTAACAGTAGTCATAATGTATTCTAGACCTACTTCATTTTCAGGGGCAGGGGAGAGAGGGAAGGGTCACCAAACTGTCAGAATAGGTAAGTAGGTATAACGATGGGGGTGGAGGTCCCATTGAAACAGTTTGTACAGTTTTTATATTCTATTTTCTGTTATTTCAATACATGGTATTGGTATGTACTGAAATTTAATAATGTTGTGGTAAAATGAGGGTCACTTGCCCATCCCCCACCCCCATGCTCAGAGTGAGCTATTTCAAGGCATTACGTTATAATTAGTGTACACACTACTTCATGTTAATATGGCTATTTCACAACAATATATTTTGTGTAAAAGAATTGATTGATTGTAATAGCCAAAATATTATAGTGTGTATACACAGAAAATAATAAAGTCTGTGCGAATTTTGGCTGATCGGCGGGGTAACGACCACCAATAGAAAATCTTTTAAACAACCCTAAAGGCCTGTTTATACTTCAACGATAACGATAAAAAAGCTAAAAATCAATTGTTCATATAGAAAATAAAAGAAATAAGAGAAGTTTCTCACTAGAACAATTCGATAACGATTTATCAGTTATGCGATAACAACATATTTTGACAAATCAAATCAGATGCCGTCATAATCATGGAAAAACTTTAAAATCGTAATTTTTTTCATGATTATGACATCATCTGAATTGATTTGTTAAAATATTTTGTTATCGTATACACGATAAATCGTTATCGAATCATCCTAGTGTAAAAACTTATTTTATTTCTTTTGTTTTCTATATGAAAAATCGCTTTTTAGCTTTTTTATCGTTATCGTTATCGTTGAAGTATAAACAGGCCTTAATCCAGCAATGTATTATTAACTTTCGCATTTTACTTCATTGATGACATTTCTAAGACGTGTGAATAAATAGAGGCACTGCTAAATATACCGGTACATTCCAACTTGCATCTTGCCTTGAAGTGGAATAAACTCCCTCCGCATTTATTTAACCATTATTCGGTAATTTTGATATCGCATACCGGTAAATCGTCTGATCATGAGCAAAGAGTTTTAGATAGTTTATGTGTACATCTATTGCATATGAAGGAAGTTTGTGATATAATTGTAATAAAGAAAAAAAACATAAAATGTCGATTTTGTTCAAGAGGATTTTATAAGACAGTGGTCATCCTTAGTGATAATTTTCTTTCAAATTAATGACTTTGACTAGGGCCTGTATGCCTATATTTATTCTATTTTTAATTTTTAAGAATTATACATATTAACATGATCAATGATTAATATGTTCTTGTTTTATAAATATTGAAAAATTACAGATAGTTTTTATATTTCAAATAGTTATATTAGTTGAAACATGATACCGTGTTCTTAATTATACCATAAATATCATGTTTATCGGAATTGTAAGAAGAATTAATTTAATAAACGTGGTTTTCGATCGAAATTATTTTAATAGAGACAGTTCTATGTCCTTCTATTTAGAAGTGTATAAATATTCAAAAAATACCATTATTTATGGTAGTCGAAGATTAACGGCTAAATGGTAGAATATGAACATTTGAAAATAAAACTTCCGCAGGGAGAAGCCTGGCCAAAAAAGAAAATAAAAAACTGGTCAAATTCTTCCGGTAAAAGAAAGATTGTAAAAGATACAAAATGAGAAAATATGCGAGCCTGACTCGAGGAATCGAACCCTGGCCTTCTGCCTGGTATGCAAAGGCATTTTATTCAACATTCTTCCTGCCAAATGTATAGACCTAACCATTCATCATTACATGTTTATTTCTTTACTCAACAGGTTTGTGAAAACGATATAATCAGAGTAAAAGTAAACAACAATGCTCAGAATTTTGCAGGCCTATCCATCCACTGGCATGGGATCCACCAAATAGATACGAACTGGATGGATGGCGTCCCGCGCCTGACGCAATGTCCTATAGCACGCGGATCGTCGTTCGTGTACGAGTTCAAGGCTGATCCTGCTGGAACTCATTGGTGGCATGTACATACGGGTTTCTCCAGAGCAGACGGGTTACTTGGATCACTTATAGTTAGAAAACCCAAAATATTAGAACAAAATAGTAACCAGTATGATTTTGATCTACCAGAACACACTATTATGTTATCAGATTGGTCAAATATAGGAGGATTAGATACGTCTTTGAAGACGGCTGTTCCCGCAAAATTTACAAGAACACCAACACTTACTATACTTGTAAACGGAAAGGGAAGTACACATGAATTCATTGACGACAATGGTCAAACTTTCAAAACTCCAGGCACAATATTCGAAGTCCAGGAAGGCGTGCGGTATCGATTTCGAATAATCGGTGGATTCGTTGCTGCTTGTACTACCTCGTTTTATATTACGGGTCACCGACTTATTGTTATTAATGTGGACGGTTACGAAGTCGCTCCAGAAAATGTAGGCTCGTTAAGGATTGGTCCAGGAGAAAGGTATGAACTTTATTTGCCCTTAGTTAAGGCTTCAAGGTGATTAAAACTTAATATATTAACCTAATTATGATGATTATTATCATTATTATTATTTTTATTTATTATTAATATTATCATTATTATTATTGTATACAGTATAGGCCTACATCATTTACTAATGCTATTGATAACACTTGTTATCAATCAATCAATCAAATAAATATTTATTCAGCAAAAAAAACAATCAAATGTAAGATGGCCTACATTATTGAATGCCAAGACTTTTGTAGTAGAGAAATACACTCCTTCACAAACTTTGCAGAGATTTTATAACATAAACCATTCTAAAATGTATGTCAATTGATGTTTTAACAAAAATGCTGGCTACAGGTTAGTCAGTGTATGGTTTATAAACTTTAATGTATTTAGATTTTTTTTATTCTAGATATGATATTGTTTTACATGCTGACCAAGCGCCCTCAACGTACTGTGGATATATGGTTGGAATTGCCAACGCTTCATGCGCGAACACTTATTCGTTCTTACTGAAATATAAAAACAGTCAGTTTTCTCCGGTTTGCAACTCGAGTCACTCATTTGTTAATGAAGAGTATGGTACTCCTCAACACCAGGATGCAAGAAGAATGCTTTCTTTGAACTTAGCGGAATCTCTAGGTAGGCCTAATAATAATAATATTAAAAAAAAGTTCTTAACCATTCTAAAGTAGTCAGCAGAACAAGTCGTTGTCATTGAAAATCTAAATAGTTGACATGCTTTAGCTGTACAAGAAATGCAACACAATAGTTAAATCAAACAATATTTGGTCTTATATACTTTAACAATTTATTTAATTACATTTATTAATAAGAAAGAAAACTGTTTTGTCTTTCTAATATTAGTTTACTACTGTATATTTCCTTTTCTTTTCTTTCACTTCCCTTGCTCTTGTTTCCTTATCTTTTCTTTTCTTACATTACAGTGTATTTCCTTTTTTTTTTCTATAGCTTACCATTTTCCTCTCTATTGTTTCCTTTTCTTTTTTTTTCGTTTATGTTTTCTTGACTTTCATTTCCTTTTATTTTTTCCCTTCTTACGTTTTCTCATGTTTTACTTCCCTTTTCTTTCCTTTCTAATATTATTTGTTTTCCTTTTCTTTTCTCAATTATCTTTCTTTTACCAAAGCCAAGCAATGACGTATGACAGATTGACAGGCAAACAAAATAGACTAAAGCCGGGCAATCACTGCGCGCGTGGTACGACCGTCGCACGACGAATCCATTGCGCCCACGTCTTTGGTGTTTGATTTTTGAAAATATTTTATACTTTTTATTTATTTAATTTATTTATTTATTCATTTATTTGTATATATTTATATTGTATTGTCATTGTATTTGTTTTTGATGATGGAGTAAGAGCAGTTTACTGTTTGGGGTTATGCCTATTACTTACTCCTGGCAAGAATATTGTATGTATACTTTTTACTCTGCCGAAAAAATATTATTATTATTATTATTATTATTATTATTATTATTATTATTATTATTATTATAGTTTTAACTATTTTTGCACTTAACAATGCTATTCGGTCACTGAAACTATTTTTACTAGCATTTATTCTAATTCTAATATTTTATTGCTGATCTGAATCTTTTATATTGTTTTTTGTTTTATGTATACTTTTATGTAAAGGTGTTTAGTATGGGAGAGACAATTGATACTTGCAGTTTTAGCAACCCTCGGGCAATGAATGTATGCTTTGTCTTGCTTTTACTTGGATATTGAATAAATAAATGAATAAACAAACACACAAACAAATAAACAAATAGGGGGGTGGGGTGCTAAATATTTTAACCAATTTACATTTCAGAAATATTTGGCACCAACAAAATGGATACAGGCCCTACCTACTTGTTCTCATATTAGTTGCTCCATTAAAAATATAGAATTAAAATTAGATAATATCTGTTTAGCACAAAATATAAATCTTTGACTTTAGGTGTTACTGCTATTAATTTTTACAGAACCAATTGATCCTGAGTGGTACAATGTGGATGAGACATTTTATATTTCTTTGCGATCCTTCGATATGTTCACAACCGGACCCTACGCTGGCCAGTTCTTTGGGCGTCCAGCGATGAACAATGCAGTCTTTTTATCTCCGCATATGCCATTCGTAACCAATCCTCCAGGACCTTCTGATACATGCGATACTACGAGAAATAAAACTATGTATGATACTTGTGTTGAGGATCACTGCATGTGTACAAACGTATTGAAAATTCAGCTTGGAAAGGTAAGATCTATACGTTTTCATTGTTGGGATTTTAAAGATTATTGTAACACAAGTTCACGTCACTTCGTGTTTTACCGGTGGCGCATTTTAACGCAATTAATGATGATTTAAGCTCTGTCGACACTGTGAAAAAATAGGTGAGATTTGCTTAGATCATGATGATGTCATTGCACACCCATGTGACCGAACCGAATGTGTCTGTCACGTAAACTTTCATAGTGTGGACCGAGCATTAAGCCCATTGCAAAACAGAGTAACAGAACGTATATGTTTATTTAAAACTGGACTATTATTTAAAAATTGTTAGTTTCATATTTAGAGTGCAATATTTTCTCAAATTATAAAATAAGCCTATTTACTTTGTTTATAGGTTGTAGACTTGGTGATGTTGAATCTGAATGGTGATATTATTCCTCATGCGTTACATATGCATGGAAGTTCGTTCCGGGTTCTGGGCGTAGCTTCCTTCAGAAATACATGGATGAATTTGCAGAAGGTTATTGAACTTGATGAGCAAGGTAAAACATAACGTTTATGATGCAACGTTCTCTTCTTCATCGATGTTTGCTGAATACCCGGCATATAAACACAAAATGTTATTAACATTCGCGAAACGTTGTGTTATAGTTTATATCATGGTATAACATTAACACACGGTGGCAGCAACGTTTCCAGTAGTCAGAAATTACGTTATAAATACATATTTATGATTCTAAAAAATGTTTTGAATACGGTACAAAACCGAACTTAAAATTTTTAGCTTGGTTGGCCGTCGCTTTTCATTGTTAAGATGAGAAGTGACTACACGTTTTTTATTATTATTATTATTATTATTATTATTATTATTATTACTACTATTATGGATTTTGAAACACATTCATTGACAAGAAACTAACATCGACACATTCAAACAACTACTCAAAACACATCTTTTTAATTTATATTTTGCTTAAAACTCTGAATTTGTATTTCTAATGTAAAGTTATTATTATTATTATTTTATTTTATTTTTTATATTATTATTATTATTATTATTATTATTATTATTATTATTATTGGTTGAATTTAAATTCACAATCAACTGTATTTTAAGTCCTAAACACAAAATCTAAAAGTTAGTAGGAACGTTTTTTTGGGTTTTTTTTTTCATTTTCAAGGTGGTCTATTACGGCGCCCCGTCGATAAAGCAGTCCTGAAAGACACTTTGAACGTCCCCGAGAATGGCTATGCTATATTAAGGATCAAAGCAGACAATCCGGGTTACTGGCTGTTCCATTGTCATATATTGAATCATGCAGAGGTAGGTCAATGTAAACTATTGTTTTGATATTGAAATGTTTGATTTGTGTTTGATCCAATTTTTGAGCTCTATTTACATAGCGATTTAACATGAAAAAAATTAACATAAATAAGTCGCAGGGAGTTTTCGCAAGCTTACGAAAACGAATACAGTTACGTCATCATTTTTTTTTTGTCAATCCATCCCATACAGTAGCATATCGATGACTTTTAAATGAACCAACGATCATATTCAGCCCGTATATGTATATATCAAAGATCTTATAAACACAAGATAGC
>NW_022753015.1:907258-910078 GCF_011630105.1 Anneissia japonica
AGAAATTATTATTAAACGAGGAAAAAGGGTGTTCATCAAACACTGCATAAATCAGAAAAACAAAATTACAACATGCTTTTCTTACAAAAATGGAAAATAAACGATATTAGCGATAAAGACACAACTCTCGAAAAAAAAAAAAACAATGCAATGGAAAATAATGAATCACCAGGGACCGATGGAATTTTAGCTGAATTTTACCAACGTTTTTGGAAAGATATTAGCAACACCATGACAAATTCTTTAGAATACTCGTTTCATACAGGAAGTCTGAAAAAAGACAAGTCTCCGGTACTGTTGAAAAACTGGCGTCCTATTTTATTACTGAACGTTGATTACAAGATTTTTTCTAAGGCCATTGCGACACGACTGAAAAGAGTACTGTACTACCATCTGTTATTAATTCTGATTAAACATGATTCCTTAAGGGACGATATATTGGTGAGAATATTGAATTTCCACATTACTGAACATGCACTAAAAAATAATCTTCCGAACTTGCAATTTTTCGTTGATTTTGAAAAATCATTCGATGAAATAAAATGTGATTTTGTTTTCTATGCACTAGACAAATTTGTAACACAAAATATTTTTGTAAATTGGATAAAATTACTGTAGGATATTTATAGTTGTGTCATAAATAACAGTGTTTCTTCGAGTTTATTTGCCTTTATTCGTGGTTTACGCCAAGGATGCCCTCTATCGCCGTATTTGTTTGTACAGTACTCTGTGCAGAGTTTCTGGGTAAACCGCGGTTCGTCAAACAAAGTGTAAGGTATATCCTATAATAACATAAATATTAAATTAATTAAATATGCAGACGACAGTATTCTATATAAAGGATTCCAACTCAATAAAACCGATATTGGACGTTTTAGTTGTGTTGCCTTACAGTCACCTGCTGTTTATTCTCTATACTTATCACTATTACCCTTTTGTTTAAATCAACTTGTTTATAGGCCTGATGATACCTATTGTTGTTATAATTAAAGGCACTATGGTTAACTTTAACCAATCCATAATATATATCCCAATTTGTACATAGTGTTTATAAATCAGTCATGAGGACAGGTCGAAAGATTGATGTTGAAATAAATTGTGTTCTAAAAGTCTTTCTATATTATTCATGTATGAACACTCGTGGAGTGGGTTTGCATGTATACTCAAGTAAAATAGAATGCAAAAGCAATGAAAAAACGGTGTACAATCATTGAAAGTTGACTTGCGGAACACAAATTTATTAAGGTACACAAAATCAAACGGATATTTCGATAGCTCCTGCTATCTTTATCAACGTTAAAGTGAGAAAACTTTGGAGATCTTACACATACATAAAGAATAATAAATGGTATTAACCAATCAGAATCAAGTTAACAATACAATTAGTTGATTGGACCACAGAATATAAGTTCAGTGACAAGTTAATGGGCGAATTAATTACATTTGTAAATAGTTTTGATTTTGGAGGCCATTTTGGATTTTGGCGGCCATCTTGGATTTGAGGCAAAACCCTGGGTGGATTTCAAGCTAATTTGATGAAACCGCTGAGAAAACCTTGACAGGGAAAAAAGGGATTATTCCGTTGATTTTGCCCTAACTACAGTGGCTAACACCAGTTTAGCCGACTGAGCAATTCTAATGGAAAATTTCTGAGTGTCAATCAAATTTAACACCTGCCAATCAGAACAGGTTCAGGTATACTCGCTTGTCTCACAAACACAGAACCCCCATAATTTTACAGCAGAACCCCTACTAAAAGAGTGTCCTCTTAATAGGGGTTTGTTGAGTATTAAAAAAACAAATTACAGGTATATCTTTTTTGGTTTCGTTCCAAAAAGGGCGTCCCATTTGGTGTTACCAAGAGGGGTTTAACTGTATTTTGGTTATAGAACAATGGGCATAAGATAATAAATAATAAGAATAGCAACAACTTCTTTGGATGGAAGGGTGGATTTATTTGGTATAAACACCAAGGATAACCTACGAAAGTCTGAAGAAGACTTATTTCCAGTGGGGTCTTTCTAGTGGTGGTTTGACAGTAAACCGGAGAACAACCTACACACTCTTTCCGAAGAGTGTACAGCGTTCTTTAAAAAAAGGCCGGGAGTACCCCGCATTTGAATTCCGGTTGAGAAAACTATATTTCACATCAGAAGATTTTTTTTCTTTGTCATTCAAAATCTATATTTAGTTATTATAGCAATAAGGATTAATTAGAATATACAATACATAAAGCAAAAAGAATAAATCCTAAAATAAGAGACTGCATCTAGATTGAATATTCGGTAGGCTTATTTAATACTTAAGCCCTTAGATTTATGTAGATTTCTTTCTATACTGTTTGAATTTGAAATATTCGCTAATACTAGTGTAAGGGGTCATTCAAGTATTATGTAACACATTTTTTGGCAAATATTGACACCCCCACCCCCCGTAACACTCTGTAACACTTTTCCAAACCCCTCTAAATGTTATGTAACTCTAGAACCACCCCCCACCCCCCCACTTCCGAACATCTACAATTTTAATAAAATCAGATGAACAACATTAAGTATCAGGATAAATGTCCTCCACTACAAATTTGTCCTACACTACAAATTTGTAGGATGTTTTGTTATTTTTTGATATGGTAGATGTAACTTCATTGTTTATTGATTTCACAAATTCAACACAACTGTGTTACATTACATTGTATTACACTGATGTAAGATGTTTCAATAAAGTAATATCATACAAGTTTGAATATTTAATATTTCTTCTCTTCCCATGAAAATTAATTTTGTTATGTAACACTTCAAGCAACACCCCCACTACACATCT
>NW_022753015.1:910583-913633 GCF_011630105.1 Anneissia japonica
AGAGAGATGATGTGATATATATATATATTATATATATATATATATATATATATATATATATATATATATATATATATATATTCATTATTACCATATTTAGACACATATTTTGGTCATATAAAATGCGAAAATCTGGACAGGGCTTAAGCTTATTCCTTAACCTCCGCGACACATGTTACATAACCTCAACATACGTCTGTGGGTAGCTTCCCTTAGATCTTTAAGTCTCCAGCCATAGACCAGCGGGTTAATTACAGGGTATACTACCGCTAAACTGAATCCGATAAGATATAGGTCAATATAAAACTCTTCCTTGCAGCTTAAATCAAAGAAAATGTCCAAGATTCGAAGGATATCAATCGGTAGCCAGCAAACCGCACACGAGCCGTTGATTATTGAAAATGTCTTGAGAAGACTCTTGGATACAAAGAATCCTCGTGATCTAGATGATGCCATCTTCTTTTCGTGTCTGGCAACACTTTTATATATTATGAAATATACAACATGAAGAACTAGAAGGATCAACAGGTTCCAAATACCTAGACTATTATCCAACGTCTTTTGATTTCCCAAATAATTCATGAGTAGTGTAAATGTGAAAGACAAAATCCAGATCATTGATGCCACAGCAAACAGTCTCTTTGGTGAATTCACATTTTTATCAAATGGATATAAAACAATAACGAAGAGTCTTTCGATTGCAATCGCTACTAATGTCTGCAGTGAGATGATCGCAGCAGCTACACCAATTATAGATAGAAGCATCCTTGTGTTAGGCTTAAGGTTTCCACCGGCGGTTGAGATCAGAATTGTCACTGCAAACAAACAATCGGAGAGAGCCAACGAACCAATTAAAATATGATGACGCTTTCGTAAATCTCTTTCAAATATAAACGGAAGAATTACATGAAGATTTAAAACAATGGAAATCGAACAAAAAATGCATACAATGATATAATAATAATTATATGTGTCTGATCTTGTTTGAAGTTGGTAGTTAACAATTTCAATCAACGTAAAATTACAGTAGAAAGGTGTTTCCGTTGAAGTATCCATTGTTGGCTATATAGTTACTCGTGCACTGCTGAAATAGTACCCGTATCAATTAAGTCTTAAAATGAATTTTCTAGAAGTATCAAATTGATTGCTGAATTCAAGAGCTCAATATTTGTATAAGTCCTCAGTACGATCTATCCATGAAGTTATTAAAATAATAATTATAACTCCATGATCCATCCATATCAATCAATGCGTTCCTCAATAGTGTTCTTGATTGAGCAGGAGTCAAATTGGACTATGTGTTATTTTTTTTTAAAACGATGACGCACTAACATAATATTTATAAACGAGGGATTCGTAGTCAAAATTGGCTGAGATAGTGACGAAGTAAGGTCAGCAGACAATGTGCCTGCTTTATAGGTGTCCTTGATAAAAGTAGGCTTACAATGGACATAAGTCATTCTTTTGTAATGTTTGAAAATTTAAAACCTCTGTTATGGGGCCTAGGTCAAAACCGAACTTGTTGTGAAGCCCAAAGATGTTCCACTTGATTTCCTCAAACAAACGCACAATTCGTCGCTCACATCACGAACTAACACAATTAAATTCAATTGTGTTAGTTCGTGAAATCAAAAAAGCGCGTCAAAATACGCGCTGTTGTTGTTAAGGAATTTTTGTGTGGTAAAGAATACAAAATTGCTTGACAACCAATACGCGCTCGTTTTGACGCGCTACTGTGATTTCACGAACTAACACAATCGACTTTGATTGTGTTAGTTCGTGATGTGAGCGACGAATTGTTCCAAAAAATGCTATAATGATTACAGCTAGGAACTATAGATACAGTAGAAAAGAACAAATTAATAATAAATAATTTATATTTATTATTAATAATTTATAATTTATACAAGAACCAATCATACAGTGGAAAATAACAATAATATTAACCAGCATATACCCGTGCTCAGCACGGTATTGAATGAGTGTGGAAACAAGGCGATGATGTACATTGTTGAATGGGGAGTTCAGGAGGCAATCGTTGTGGATGTTATGGTTACCCGTACCCAAAAGATATTTGTACCTGTACGATCTCGTGCGGTCTGTAAGATTGTCGTCGCCGATAATAAGGTAAGTTTTATACAGTTTTTATTTTCTCTGCTTCGTTTTCTTTATCTTATCCTTTATTATATCTGTCTCTTATACACATCTTCCCATTTGGTGTTACCAAGAGGGGTTTAACTGTATTTTGGTTATAGAACAATGGGCATAAGATAATAAATAATAAGAATAGCAACAACTTCTCTGGATGGAAGGGTGGATTTATTTGGTATAAACACCAAGGATAACCTACGAAAGTCTGAAGAAGACTTATTTCCAGTGGGGTCTTTCTAGTGGTGGTTTGACAGTAAACCGGAGAACAACCTACACACTCTTTCCGAAGAGTGTACAGCGTTCTTTAAAAAAAGGCCGGGAGTACCCCGCATTTGAATTCCGGTTGAGAAAACTATATTTCACATCAGAAGATTTTTTTTCTTTGTCATTCAAAATCTATATTTAGTTATTATAGCAATAAGGATTAATTAGAATATACAATACATAAAGCAAAAAGAATAAATCCTAAAATAAGAGACTGCATCTAGATTGAATATTCGGTAGGCTTATTTAATACTTAAGCCCTTAGATTTATGTAGATTTCTTTCTATCTGTTTGAATTTGAAATATTCGCTAATACTAGTGTAAGGGGTCATTCAAGTATTATGTAACACATTTTTTGGCAAATATTGACACCCCCACCCCCCGTAACACTCTGTAACACTTTTCCAAACCCCTCTAAATGTTATGTAACTCTAGAACCACCCCCCACCCCCCCACTTCCGAACATCTACAATTTTAATAAAATCAGATGAACAACATTAAGTATCAGGATAAATGTCCTCCACTACAAATTTGTCCTACACTACAAATTTGTAGGATGTTTTGTTATTTTTTGATATGGTAGATGTAACTTCATTGTTTATTGATTTCACAAATTCAACACAACTGTGTTACAT
>NW_022753015.1:913888-919600 GCF_011630105.1 Anneissia japonica
AAAGTTTAGTTTTGGCCTTCCTGTTTACTTGTTTAGGCTGTTTATTCTAATCCCACCTAGCCTAGCCTATTGTTTCTAATCATGCTTGCATGAAATTCTTACTTTATACTATCTGGCTTTTTCAATAACTGACGCTGTCTCCGTCATTGCATAACATGGTTTAATCTAAAGCCCTGTCAAGATTATCAAATTGCGTTTGACAAAAACATGTAACATGCCTATATATGGTCATGATGACATCACAACATGACCATATATCATGACTATATATGGGCATACAATACTTTTTTTCCAAATAAATCCGATAGTCTGTAAGTGGTGTAAGGGTTATTTGCCCTATTAGTAAAGGTTCATAAAGGCAAATAACATTTGTTACTGAATTGTGTAAGTGGCACCTTTACAAATATATTATTTTTTATATATTCACTATATGGAATTTATTTTTTATTTATTATTATTATTTAAATATTTGGATTTTTGTTTGATATTTGAGTGGGCCCTTTTATATTAATCATTGATTTTTATTGTTGTAATTTTTTTGTGTTTGCTTTTGCTTTTGATTTTTTTTTTCTATTGTTAATGGTCTTTTATCCTTTTGAAATTTTTCCCATTTTTGAGCAGATTCTTATTTTTATTCTTGATGTATTTTATTGCTGTTGGTAAAACCTTTTGTTGCTTTGATGTGTGTGTGTTTTTTGTTGTTTTTTTTGGGGGGGGGGTGGGGGTGGTTGATGGTATTATGAAGTTTTAGGTTTAATTATTTAGTGAAATTTGTAAAGACTATATTTATATTTATATGTAAGTCTTCTCATAATTCAATTTATTTTACAGTGAGTTTGATAATAAAACCAGAAATGAAGTTTTCAATTCATTTCTAATCTCTCAAAGCAAGCTAATCGACAGAATACATTAAATTTTTGAATGTCCCGAACCTATCGATGAAAACATCTTTAGTATAAGTAAAGGTTACAATCTTAAATTATATCCCCTTTACAGAAGAAAGTACCATGATGTAATCTTTCATTATAAGTGCATAAAACATCTTTTTATTTGTAATTTAGTCTCTTGTTTTAGTACTAAGGTTTCTATTTGCTGTGACAGGTATATGTTTCATTTTATTATAAAGTCAGGGGGCGGGCGGGCCCAGGTCCTCCTTTTGGAAAAAAAAAGAAAGAAAACAAAAAGAAAGAAAAAATTGATCCCCAAAACACCTCAGAGGTAATTTTCGGGCGTCTAGAACACAAACCCTAGGGTACCTTTATCTCAATCGGTCCCACTTCCGGACATCTCTGGATCCGCCACTGAAGCTTGGTCTCATACCCATTGCTCTCTACATGAGCCGACCTTGCATAAGCCAGCGATGCAGTGATGAAAGCAAAAATTGTTCGTGTATCCCGATACTTTTAGGCTAAGTTTAACCTAGCTGCAGCTAGTTTAAACGCTTTAGAAAACGCAAATTGCGTTTACATAATTTAATCAACTGTCCAAAAAAATTTTTAAATAGTCCTCATATCCAGACCCTACTGCGGAGCGTGACCAAAATTTGATAATTTCATTGGACCATGAAAAGCTATTCTGCAAATTTTCATTTTGATCCATTTAATTACTTACGTCCATTGGGACGTAAGCAATTTAAATGACCCTCAAATTTACACCCTAACCTACTGTAATTTCTTCCTTCTAACTTTTTTTAAACTTGTCCGCCCAAATGTTTCATTCAGATCAGTTGACCCCTGTTTTTGAAATATCTGGTCTGGGACGTTTTCCTTTGAATTTCCAGATATCCACACCCTACTCTGGATCGTCACAAAAATGTAATCATTTCTTTACGAGACCTTGACAAACTATTATAAAAAGCAAAGCTCTCAAAAAATGTAGTCTTATAAATAAATTAATAACTAAAGAAATTGTGTAATGAAATTCCTCGCGTAATTTGAACATGCGACCTTTCACTGTCAAGGCGAGCGCCATAACAATTAGACCACAGAGGTTTCATGGTTGAACAGATTAAAATAACGTCGTTAGCATGCTAATTAGCCGTGGAACTATTTAAAAACACACGTGAAACAATATACAGGTTTACCATGAACTTTAATATTGCATTTCAACTACCGGTATACTACTGTAACAACCATACTACTGTAGCTAGGGTGTCTACTAAACAACAAATACCAAGCAAGTTGTCATGCAACAACACACACCAATTAGTAGTGGTCATTCCCCTGGGGTAAGTCCAGTAACTAATTAAATTACCCAAACATCTCATTATGCCACAATTGTGTCGTGAGACACGAATGCTGTTTATTCTCTTCTGTGTGTATAAATATATTTATATATTTTCTTAATTAACTCACTCCAGTCCTTACATTCGAATCAGCAACAACTTGATATTGTATTTTGTATCTATTAAACGTACTAATATTGTGGCTTATATTTTGTAATAAATGATATCATCATCCTCATACATGCCAACATTTGAGTAATAAAAATCAGGAGAACAAAATAAGATGTATGATTTTTTCCATAGTTTTAATGTTTCAGCGCTACGCGCGCCAACCGAGGGCCGATCGGGGGATGGGTCTGGGTCTGGGAGAGGATGAATGTTTCCCCTCTCCGTCAGGTTCGATTTTTTCTGTTTAGAGAGCCAAAATGATTGATTTGGATTTAACTAATTACTAATTTGTAAAGTTTAAATTAAGCTAAATTACCCGCTGTTAATATAGTGATTTAAATTTATTCTTAAATCAGAAGAAGCTGGGGAAAATCGGGAGAAATGCTTTTCAATCAGGAGGCAAGTCCCAAAATTATATTTAAAAAAAGTATATGGTGTGTTTGGTGTCACGTACCCAGGTTGTTTTAACGAGTTGCAGGGAATACCTACCTAATCCATATTACATTTAACATTTAAATTTTTTAACGTTTTTACATTTTTTAAACTTTTTAAAATTTTTTTTTACATTTTTACATTTTTTAAAATTTTTTGATTTACATTTCAATAGTACTAAATACTTTCTTTCACACAATTGCTGTTGACACCTCCTGATCTCAATTCCCCATGCCCTCATAAGCCTCAGTACCTCTGTATGGCTCTGAGACGCCATATACATAGCGCCCTCTCAATTTTAAATCATACAACATAATGTACACAATGCATTTCTAAAATGTAACAATAACTATAGTTATTCCTAACCGAGGCATACAGCATGCACCCTATCTTCGTTTATTGTCATACATATTTGTTCTCTTATCGAAACTAATTTCAACGTTCTCATACTAGAGGGTAAGCGTGCGCACCCTCTAGTCATACATAAAATATTATGCATATCAGCGTCGAGTAGGCCTACTAGTATTGTACCTGCACATATATAGTGTGAAACCAATTGAATCAAATTTTTAATTAGACTAATTTGTATGATAAAATACGGTAAGCTTTGTTAAGGCTATCAACCTTTCTTTCTTGATTGCTCATATATAGTCATAGTGTACCTATATATGGTCATAATGTGATGTCATCATTCCATTAGGCATCTCACATGTTTGTTTTTTTTTTGTTTTTTTTCAAATAAAATGTGGCAGTCTGGACAGGGCTTAAGCTTATTCCTTAACCTCTGCGGCACATGTTACATAACCTCAGCATACGTCTGTGAGTAGCTTCCCTTAGATCTTTGATTCTCCAGCCATAGACCAGCGGGTTAATTACAGAGTATACTACCGCTAAACTGAATCCGAAAAGATATAGGTCAATATAAAACTCTTCCTTGCAGCTTAAATCGAAAATGCGAAGCTTAAGGATATCAATCGGTAGCCAGCAAACCGCGCACGAACCGCTGACTATTGAAAATGTCTTGAGAAGCCTCTTTGATACATATTCTACGTGTGATCTAGATGGTGCCATCTTCTTTTCGTGTCTGGCAACGCTTTTATATATTATGAAATATACAACATGAAGAACTAGAAGGATCGACAAGTTCCAGATACCTAGAATATTATCTAACTTCTTTTGATTTCCAAAATAATTCATGAGTAGTGTAAATGTGAAAGACAAAATCCAGATCATTGATGCCCCAGCAAACAGTCTCTTGGGTGAATTCACATCCTTATCAAACGGATACAAAACAATAACGAAGAGTCTTTCGATTGCAATCGCCACTAATGTCTGCAGTGAGATGATCGCAGCAGCTACGGCAATTGTACATAGAAGCTTCCGTGTGTTAGGCTGAAGATTTCCACCGGCGGTTGAGATCAGAATTGTCACGGAGAACAAACAATCGGAGAGAGCCAACGAACCAATGAAAATATGATGACGCTTTCTTAAATCTTTTTCAAATATAAACGAAAGAATTACATGAAGATTTAAAACAATGGAAATCGAACAAAAAATGCATATAATGATATAATAATGATTATATGTATCTGATCTTGTTTGAAGTTGGTAGTTAACCATTTCAATCCACGTAAAATTACAGTATAAAGGTGTTTCCGTTGAAGTATCCATTGTTGGCTATTTTTAGGCACTCGTGCACGGCTGAAATAGTACCCGTATTAATTAAGTCGCAAAATGAATTTTCAAAGAAGTAGTTTAAATTTATTTCTGAATTCAAGAGTTCAATGTTTGTATAAGTCCACTGTACGATCCATCATTATCAATCAACGCGTTCCTCAATAGTGTTTTTAAACAGGAGTCAAATTGGACTATAATACACATTGTTATACTTTTTTGAAAACGATGACGCACTAACATAAAATTTATAAACGAGGGATCCGTAGTCACAATTGGCTGAGATAGTGACGCAGTAAGGTCAACAGATAATGTACAAGCTTTATGTGTGTCCTTGTAAAAGTAGGCTTACAATAGACATATTTAATTTATTCTTTTGTAAGATTTGATTTGTACCTCTTGATATAACAAATATATTAATAATAATACCAGTGCTTGAATAGCAACATGTGGTGTCTTAATTGTATCAGAATAGCCTTTCGAAAAGAAAAATGATGGCGAGAAATACAAGACTTTTCCCCATACCATTAACACTATACTACTGTTTCATATAATTTTAGTGGTTTTTAAATATTTGTATGTTATGAAATACGATATGAATCTGCTATCACATCCTGTGAATGCTACGCTAATTGTCTAAGAGAGTAGGCATGAAATCAGAATCACTATGGCAACCATAATGATGTTATTCAAAATATGAACATTTTATATGGCTAGAAAGTTATTATGCATGAATAATGGAGATCACATAAATAAGACTATTAGATAGTACCTATGTGATGATTCATAGGATTTAATAACCTTAAGAGGATGTGGACCAAAAGGAATATTTCACATGATTATAAACTTAAGCTTTATGATGCTTTAGTGGTATTTATTTTACTGTATAATTACAGCAGTTGGTAAGCGCCAAAGCATGACAAATTAAATGTTTGTCATAGAAAACACGTAAGGAGTATATTGAATATTAAGTGGCCGAGAATTATTAAGAATGAAAGCCTGTCATTCTGTAATGCAGTTGCTTTTATTAACAACCTTTTTTCTTCAATTATAAATTAGAAAAGTTCTAGAAATTAAGAGCTATTGCAAAAGCTAGAAATAAGTTTGATGTGCGTTAGTTGTATACACACAGGACTTAAACAGAAACTTTACAGTAAATTGTATTCAGTTGGACTATAGTTTTTGAATAAAAATAAATAAATATATATATATAT
>NW_022753015.1:920274-924272 GCF_011630105.1 Anneissia japonica
AACTTAAGCTTTATGATGCTTTAGTGGTATTTATTTTACTGTATAATTACAGCAGTTGGTAAGCGCCAAAGCATGACAAATTAAATGTTTGTCATAGAAAACACGTAAGGAGTATATTGAATATTAAGTGGCCGAGAATTATTAAGAATGAAAGCCTGTCATTCTGTAATGCAGTTGTTTTTAGTAACAACCTTTTTTCTTCAATTATAAATTAGAAAAGTTCTAGAAATTAAGAGATATTGCAAAAGCTAGAAATAAGTTTGATGTGCGTTAGTTGTATACACACAGGACTTAAACAGAAACTTTACAGTAAATTGTATTCAGTTGGACTATAGTTTTTGAATAAAAATAAATAAATATATATATATGTATATATATAAATAAATATATATATATGTATATATATATATATACATTTAAAGATTGATCACATATAGCATGGTTTTTTTTTCCTTTAACAATTAAATCCCCAAAAAATAAATTCCTTCATATTGATATTTAAATGCACGAGGATCCCATATGTTTTAAGGCCTGTGGCATTATGGGTTATACTGGTATTTACAATGTGAACAGCAGTATTCAGTATTTTGTGTACTTTATTTTCATTTGTAGAAAGAAATTTTTTTTTACACACACACACACACACACACACACACACACACATATATATATATATATATATATATATAATTGCAAGGGTCCGCTCATAAATAAATAAATAAATAAATAAGAGAAATTATAAGGTAAAAATATAACAAAATCAGGTAATGAACTATCTCCCCGCCGGACACCATCCCGGTATTTCTGAATCAAGGTTTCAGAGGGCTTGACAATCGAGGTTGTGACTGTAATGATTTTAAACTATTATACAAGGTAAAAACTATCCCCCGCCGGACACCATCCCGGTATTTCTGAGTCGCGGTTTCGGGGCCATTATGAATTGAATATTATAATATTATAACTTTACTGTAAAATACTATGTGGTAAGAAACTACCCCGCCGGACACCAATCCGGTATTTCAAGGTTTCGGGGTACAGTAAAAAGGCTAGCGTGTACATGCACCGTCGACGGCTCTCATCGCGGATGGATAAAAGGATGAAATTCATCTAGTGGTTGTGGCGGTTATAGATCTTAACTGTTGGCTTCGTGACATTAAGCTCAAATTACCCTTTTCCAGGATGATATGGGTCCTTTATATTGCGCCTTTTTGATTAGCCTTTCGGTGTACATGTTTTCAAGAGACCGCTGGGGCTAATACTAATACTCTAATACTTTTTTTTTTATTTTTCTTTTCGTCTTGAACAGCCATTCCATAAAATAAATGATTGAGTCAAGACGCTTTCAACTATTGATCTGTAAAATGTATGTCTACACATGATTTCTGATCCAATTGCAAATTGTCTTAACTTCCTAAGAAAGAAAAGGCAAAAGACGTTGGTGGCCCATTTAAACACACTTATCTACTTGATCCTTCCAGGTCATCCGAAAAGTGAAAATCTAAAAACTCACATGATTTAACTCAAAATCATTATAACTCCATGATTTAACAGTATCTACGTCATGACCTGTAATGGTATTTTTTCATTCTGATTACGTCTGAATCTGCATTTCATTTTCTAACAACAGTTATATTCATATTACAAGTAAACAATTCTCACAAACGTCCTTACTTCTGCTCGTCTTTACTGATACTAGCCTACTGTTGGTTGTAAGACAATTTTATTCGCTTAAAAATACACTGACGCATCTCCTTAAATCGCCAGCCATACACCAACGGATTAATCATAGCGTAAGATGCCGCAAAATTTAATCCGATAGCATAAGCATCAGTGTAAATTTTTTTCTTACAACTTAAATCAAAGAAATTGTCCATGATGATAATAATATCAAGTGGTAGCCAGCAAATGGCAAATGAGCCGATAATAATTGAAAACGTCTTGAGAAGCCTCTTTGATACCAGAACTGCACTTGATGAAGCTAAAATTCTTTCATGTCTAGCAACGCTCTTATATATTATTAGGTATAAAACATGAAGAGCAAGAATGATCGACATGTTAAATATAGTAAGAATAATAGTTAGTTCATTATCATATTCAAAGTATAGTATAGACGTCCCTAAGAATGAAAAAGAACAAATCCAAATGACCGACACCACACCGAAGAGTTTCTTGGCTGAATTCACATTTTTGTTAAATGGACACAAAACTATTACGAATAGTCTTTCGATTGCTATTGCAACAAAGGTCAGAAGTGAGATGACCATGGCCGATAGAGAGATCATGCTGATCAGCTCCCGAGTGGTGGCTCTAAAATTGTTACCACCGATTGCGATTAGAGTTGATACGGCAAACAATCCATCGGAGAAAGCCAACGATCCAGTGAAAATATGATGACGTTTTTGTAATTTTTTTTCTAACATGAATTGGAGAATGACAGTGAAATTCAGCAGTATTGCCAATGAGCAACAAACATAATAAATAATTATATTGTAGTCATATTCATCTTTTGTTTCAAGTTGATAGTAATATAGTTCAATCACTGAATGATTACAAATGTAGTATTCTGTTCCGTAAGTATCCATCCTTAGTTTTGATAGTTCCTGTTCAGTCTTGTTTTCTAGCTTAAATAGGTCCTGCTTTACAATTATTTTGAGCCAATGATTATTTAGTCTTAGTCTATCTCCAATCCGTGTTATCCTTGCGAAAATTGCTCTGTTCTACTACGTTCCAACTGTACTTAGGTACAAATTTACTATATTTTGTTGAGATTCTTGTTGAGATTGTTTGAATCATCTCACGTTTGCCAGAGCTATAGTTAAAAAATTTTCATTAATAATATTTTCATCATGCTTACTGCATCGACGTGCGATAATGGAATCGACCGGAATATAATTAAATTTATTTTTCGAGATTATGTATAACGTGTTGAACGGTATATGCAAAATATGTAATATAAATGAAGAAGAAACACTAGTATGATTATGCACTTTTATGCACTTGCCCTGCTCTAGATACTGATAGAAAAAATGAATTCGATAAATTTAAACTTTCTGATAGCAATCACTTGAATGTCTACCATCAATTTCAACAACTAAGATATCAAACCTTAAAAAAATAATAATTTTGTGAAAAATGTAAATAAATGGGGCAGTTTAAAATAAAATGAAAGCTCATCTTCGACTTCTCCAATTTTACATAGGGTACACAATCTATTTTCAACTTCTGTTTTCGGGTTTGGTTATCGCCCTTTTTCAATTTCGAACGAATTACCACACAGTGTAAATTATTACATGTTTATGTTTTAAAGCGAGGCTCGATCATGAAGAATTTGTTTATATGTTGTACAACTAGTTTTTTCTAAGACACAAAAAGAGTATTTAACAAAAAAAAAAAAAAACTTGGGAACGGTTAATGAAATACACATTTTTTAATTTCCCCCAGTTTTTAATTACAGTATTCAAAAATCTGTATCTCATTAGCCGTTTCCGAGTTGTTCGTCAAACTCCCGTTTTTGAGCCTTAGAAAAATAAGTTGTATTATTAACATATTTTTTTTAAATATTTCACATCCGGAGCTTGGCTTTCTTGCACAGTTCCACTTTGGGGCCATATCCGAAGTTGCTATTCAAGAGTCCGACTCACTTGTGTCTTAAATTATACAAATACAGTGATGGGAAGAATATTTGCATGAGTTGAAAGATTGATTGTTCCATTCAACGAGGATGGAATAAAATAATATAAAATAGACATCCATAAAATAGAAGTCATGGAACCATGGTTTTGTTGTATTCTTGTGATGTTTTCAGTGGCGTATCTAGGGAAAACATTCAAGACTCTCGAAACCAACGGAAAAACGTTAAAACTGGGCAAAAAAAATTACTCGCCCCCCCCCCCCAAAAAAAATCACAGTCAAGTAGTTAAAAATCGCCTAAAATCACCATATTTTGCGAATTAGCGCCCCCCAACTGATCATCAAGACCCCACTTCACCTTCACCTCC
>NW_022753015.1:925104-931407 GCF_011630105.1 Anneissia japonica
ATATATATATATATATATATATATATGCCTATATAATGTATATATATGATTTTTAAAATTATTTCACATAAGATTGATTAATTAATTAACGAAACAGTTTTTTAATGATTTAAATATCAAATTAGTTTTTTATTCATTTAAAATAAGAAATGTGTTTTCTGTGAAAGATCCTGTCCCGAACGGTCTACGTTCGAACGTTGTATACAAAGTCACGTGCGCAGGCTGTAATGCCTGTTATATAGATGAAACCGACCGACATTTTGCAACGCGTTAACGAGCACATGACCACGGACAGGAACTCGCACATCTTTAAACATCTTCATCAAAAGTTCATTTCAATGTGAAGCGGAAGCCTCATGCAAAGAGGACAGCTTTCGTATACTATGTTCCGCTTCAACAGCCAGCCAATGAAAAATCAAAGAGGCGTTGCATATCAAATTGACACGCCCTCTATCAACAAGTAAATTTTACATGTTGATCTTTGTCATTCTTGATGTTCATCGTTACGTTATTCATCTTTATTCATGCTATTCCTTCTTCTTTATAAAGGATATTGCATATTAGAGGATTTGCCGAAACACCTACCTATGTTCATACAGAGTTTTTATAATAAAAGCTGGGACCTAGCTTGTAAGCCACATCAAGCAAGTCATATTCAAATTAAGATTATTTTAATATCAACTTTTTTAATAGTGGGAGAGATTATGGCATTTAATAATAATAATATCGGAATTGATTCCGATTTGATTATAGGGCTAGTATATTTATAAAATATGTATAAGATAGAGGCATAAAAGCAGAATCACTATGGCAACCATAATTATGTTATTCAAAATCAAATCTTGCTTATATTTCTACAGAGTATGCATAATACATGTAAATATAGATCACAACGTGTTTTTGTTTCCTATATAAATTACCATGTTGCATTATGGGTTATACTGGTAGGCCTATTTACAATGTGAACAGCAACAACAATAACAACAGCAATATTCCATTTATATTATTACAATCCGGAAGGTCCATTGATTAATCTCAGATAAGAGAGTGAAAATCCAGTGAAAATATGATGACGTTTTTGTAATTTTTTTTCTAACATGAATTGAAGAATGACAGTGAAATTCAACAGTATTGCCAATGAGCAACAGACATAATAAATAATTATATTGTAGTCATATTTATCTTTTGTTTCAAGTTGATGGTGAAATATCTCAATTAGTAAATAATTACAAATCCTTAGTTTAATAGTTCTTCTTCAGAGCATTAATATCCTCGCCCGCATAGGTCTTATCTCATATTTATTGCCAACTAATCTTGGCTTAATGATTATTTCCAGAAATCGGCGTTATTCAGACCTCATTGTAGACATTTTTCAAAAAGTTATGTTCTTAAAATTTTTTATGCTTTAAATTGTACAGTGGTTTCAACTGTACTGTTAACTGTTATCTTAACATGGGCAACTTCAGAAAAGTTCATTAGCGCATGAAATCATAGTATCTGCTTTCGGCAGATCGGCATAACTAAACGCCAATAATATATTCGGAGACTTTCACAATGTTGATCCATCCACAGAAATACCACAAAGTGCTTTAAATTTATTGTTCACTCGTGACGCAACTGGAGTTTCTGGCTATGGTAATAAAATATTGTGACTGGTGGTTAAATATAATGCAAGGCTGCTATAGTTAGAGCATTAAACATTTTTTCTGAAAGGTTCGATGGGTGTCATTGGTGCTTGTAGTCATAGCTACAGAATTCACGCCAATACCACAATTACTGTATAAGTTGTTCTTCTTGTTAACGTCGGAACATATTGTGACTTTTTAAAAATAAAATACAAGGCCTTTTTTTATTCATTAAAGCTTAACCGGATTTAATATGGAAGGTGTTATGTGTCTTGTAAACTGTATACAAAATATAGAGTAAATAACTTTTGTTTCGCTATTGTATTTTGTTTGAATCATCTCACCATTATCATATATGTAGCGGGCAGAGGTATAGTTAAAATATCTTTATAATATCTTCGTTTGCTTACGACATGGATTACATACGGTACATGACGTGCTATATAAAGGAACTATCTACTCTACCAAAATGCACGTTTGCATGATGACCACATCATTTGGATTATACACGACCAGATTTTCCTCTTCTATTACGTTTAAATTACATATAATTTATTTACATAGAGGTTTATCCCACTATATATATATATATCAACTACGCATACGCATGAGTGTGAAGAATTTATATTCCCTCCAAAGTCTCAATGGCCTAGTTGGTTAACGCGTCTGCATAGACAGCATAAGATCCCGGGTTCGAATCTCGGTGGGGCACCTATATTTTCACACTCGTCGATTCCTATTTTTTAACCTTTAACAATTATATAGGCCTATAGATATATATATTATATATATATACATATATATATACATATATATATATACATATATATATATATATATATATATATATATATATATATCATGTTAGTGGCGATAATTCGCAGTTGGATTTGAGTAAAAAAAGGGTAGTCCATTAATACCTGTTCTCATCATTCTTTCCATTTTTTTACTTTATTGAGTTTTCCACACACAAAATAACAATCACGTAATTAATATTTTGTTTATACAATGAATAATTCATTTAAGAAAAACACACACTTTTCCTAAAAAATCATAATGTGAAATATTAATATTTCCTAATTATAATAAGTCGTCAAAGAGACACAAACAAATGTGTGTGAATGGAGGTCAATGAAGTTCGAAGAAGTTTGACCAAATCTTAAATAACACTATATACAACAATAATTGGTCGGATGAACACAAAAATAAAACAATTTGATGCTATCGAAATTTATAAACTTTGGTAAAATATTTAAATAAAAATAGGTTAATATCATTAAATATAACAATAATTTAGGATTGTCCTTATTCAAAACGACTTTCTTTCGGCTAATAAGGAAGTTGTATCCAAACCGGAGAAGAATAATGCTGCGGTTTACAGGGGCCTTGATGCAATTTAATATCATTTCCTACTGCCAGTATATATACGAAAGTTAAGCTGCTGCGAGAATCGCCACGAACAATTTCAACAAAGTCTTATTAGTTTACTGTAATATATTACTTACATAACAAGTCCGCTACTAAAAATAATATTGTCTATTATTTTTTAAGGACACCCGAACTTCCATAAAACCCTATTAAGCCATAATGTGGCAAATAACTTTGCAATATTAAAGCGGGTCAAAATTCTTTAAAGAATGAGAAAAACATTTAGTTGAAAACACACTTTACTGCTGCCGTATTGACCCCGAAACTGCTAAATACTGGAATGGTGTGCGGCACTCTTAACTACTACTAATTGTCAGACTCCGGAGGAAAAAATTTTTTTGATATGTTGTAGAACTGATTTTTCCAAGACAGAAAAAAGATGTTTGACGAAAAACTGGGGAACGGTGAACGAGCTACAGATTTTTGAATATTTAAAAACTGGGGGGAAAAGGGGCGTAACCGCCCATTTTTACACCTTTTCCCCCAGTTTTTAAATATTCAAAAATCTGTATCTCGTTCACCGTTCCCCAGTTTTTCGTCAAACATCTTTTTTCTGTCTTGGAAAAATCAGTTCTACAACATATCCAAAATTTTTTTTCCTCCGGAGCCTGACTTTAGGGTAGTTAAACTACGTTGGTACGACATTAAACTTCATCTGGTCGAAGCGTCGGCGACTAAACTCACAACCCTCTTAGATGTGTCTTAGTGGCTGCTGAGGGGAGGGTGTTTGTGGTCACGCAGCAAGAAAACCCAATAGCTTAACAAAGGGCGGATGAGCTCACCGGCGTCAACGGCCAACCATTAATTAGTTAAGGAATAGGAGTACCGTAGTTTTGCCTCATTATTTTTATCCACCACCACCACCATCATCATCATCATCATCATCATCATCATCATCATCATCATCATCATCATCATCATCATCACCATCATCATCACCATCATCATCATCATCATCATCAACATCATCATCAACATCATCATCATCATCATCATCATCAGTATTACTATTAGTAGTAATATTATTTAAACAAAACTTTAAAGAAGCTTGCAAAAGGATAAAAACCAAACTGAACCATACAGTATCACATTTCTATATCTTAAAAGACCTGGCCTGAGATTTATGAATTAAATTTTTTTTGAATTCACGCTTAGGCATATGTGTTTTATGGCATATATGTATAACGTGTACTGATGCATAGGCCTATTTACATGTTTTAGAAGTATTTATTTTGCGAGATCCCAGGAAAGAATTTGTATTCTTTGTATGCTTTAAACATTTTAACACTGTGTAGAAAATGGGGGGAGGGGGAGCCGCGGCTCCCCCCACTGGATACGTCCCTAATATATACAATAGTAGGCATAAATGCAGAATCACTATGGCAACCATGTTATTCAAAATCAAAACATTCTACATTATGCAATATACATGTACAGATAGATCACATTTCAATTACCATGCTGCATTATGGGTTATAATGGTAGGCCTTTACAATATGAACAGCAACAACAGCAACAACAATTTTATTAATGCTCAAGTAAGATTCTTATAATCGTCCTGAAATTCTCAGTCATTAGGCCTACTTCTGTTCGTCTTTACTGTTTCGGCTTTTTTGCTGTAAAAAGATTTTATCCGCTTGAATATACACTGACGCATCTCCTTAAATCTCCAGCCATACACCAACGGATTAATCATAGCGTATGCAAGAGACAAATTAAATCCGATAGCGTAGGCATAAGTGTAATTTTTTCTCTTGCAACTTAAATCCAAGAATATGTCCAAGATGATAATAATATCACTCGGTAGCCAGCAAATGGCGCACGAGCCGATAATAATTGAAAATGTCTTGAGGAGCCTCTTGGATACCTGAACCGCGCGTGATCCAGATGAAGCTAAATCTCTTTCATGTCTAGCAACGCTCTTGTATATCATCAAGTATATAGCATGGAGAGCGAGAATGATCGACAAGTTAACAATAGTAAAAATATTACTTATTTCATTATCATATCCGAAGTAGCGCATGGACCCTAAGAATAAAAAAGAACAAATCCAAATGAACGATACCACACCAAAAAGTTTCTTTGGTGAATTCACATTCTTATTAAATGGAAACAAAACTATGACGAAGAGTCTTTCGATTGCAATTGCTACCAAAGTTAGAAGTGAGATTGTCACAGCCGATAAAGCGATCGTGGTCATCACCTCCCGAGTTGCGGGTTTAACATTTTTACTGGCGACTGCGATCAGAATACATATGGCAAACAATCCATCGGCGAAAGCCAACGATCCTGTGAAAATATGATGACGCTTTTTTAATTTCTTTTCAAATATCAATTGAAGAATTACAGTGAAATTAAACAGTATTGCGAACGAGGCACAGATGTAATAAACAATTATATTGTAGTCATATTTATCTTTTGTTTCAAGTTGATAGTAAAATATTTCAGTCAGTGAATAATTACAAACGTAGGATTCTGTTCCGTAAGTATCCATCCTTAGTAATTCTTGTTCAGTTTTTAGAGCACATTTATCCTCTCCCGTACCGCATGTCTAGTCTGTCACATTTATTGCCTGCCAACTGGTCTTTGGCTAATGATTATTTCCAGAAATTGGTGTTATTCTGACCACACTGTAGACACTCTCAAAAAGTATTCATTAGCGTCAGATTTTCTTAAAATTTTGATGTTTTTCAGTTGTATAATTGTTGTTTCAGCTCTACATTACTGTGGTACATCTTAACGTGGACAACTTCATAAAAAATCATTAACGTATGAATTCAGAGTGTCTGCTTTCGTTAAATCACTATAATGCCGATGGGTCAATTCGTTTACAATTTCGTGAACAATGTTGATCCATCCACAACAATACGAGAAATGTGCTTTAAATTTTATTGTTCACCCGTGACGCAAATGGATTTGTGGACAAGGCAATAAAATACTCTAATTTGCTTAATCTGCGGTAGTTACAGCTTAACAATTTTTTTTTAAGGTTGGATGTGTGTCCTTGTACAAAGAAAGAAAAATTCCGTGCTCATTGTAAAAGAAATCACGACAATACGACAACAAGTTATTCTTCACTGTCAGGATCCTGGTTAACGTCGGAAATAGTGTGAATTTTTATAAATACAATACAAGGCCTTGCATTCGTTAGAGATTAACGTGTCTGTATAAACGGTATACAGAATACATGAGTAAAACTTATGCTGCGGTATTAAATTTGCTATCAAAACAAAAGACTACAGGCCTATAT
>NW_022753015.1:931681-957349 GCF_011630105.1 Anneissia japonica
TATATATATACAACACAATGGGCTGACTTACATGTAAAACATTGACTAACACTACGACACTTGCTTATACAATGCAATACGCATCTTCTAACAAGTATCACACAAACAAAATTAAGTGGAACTGAATACTGCTGCTACATCTTCACTATCATAATTCAATTTTATTGGACATTATTCTTTCACCATGAACTCATTTCAATAAAAGTTTAAAACTACATTTTCTCAAAGAGTACATTAATGATTTTCTTTCCTTCATGATTAAACGTAATTATACAGAGATTTAGGCTGTATAAGTGCCAATTAATTGATTGATTGATTGGTTGGTTGCAGGCACAGTAGTTGAATTGGCAGGTGTTCGGATTTACACGACGTAGGTACAAAAGATATGATAAAGTATACCCGTACGACACACTTCGGGAATGTTGGCGCTTTTGAGATAGTTGTATGGTTGAGCGGTAAGCAGGGCAATAAACTGCAGTCTTACCATCACTGCTGACCCGACATCTAGATCATGGTATTGGTAGCCGCTTTTACTTGGATAATGACTCTAAAACGAAGTCCCGGTATACATAAATGACTCACGTGTACCTTAGAATCCAAGAAAATCCTCGAAAAGATTAACTCAGTTTCCATGGTCGGGTATAAATCAGTGGCGAATTCAATGGAGGTGGGGGAGGCATCCCTAAACTTTTGAAAATAATTTTCAAAATGGAGAAAAATAATTTTTAATCAAAATTGTATGCCCATATATAGCCACGATGTACATATATGGTCACGATATGATGTCATAATGACCATATATAGGCATGTTAAATACAATTTAATGGTCTGGACAGGGTTTTAATAAAAGTTCAACAACGGTTAGAATTTATGAAATGTAATTTTAAATGTTCGAACGAACTCATACAACTTTCTACTTCGCAAATGTTTCCATCATGACATGCTGCTGCATGTAGGCTCAAAAACACTCGTTTACAAGAATAAGGTAAAAGAAACACGGGTGGGGAGGGGTAACCCCCTGCATTTTATCGAGTGATGATCTGTGAGTGTAGGATTATTCAAAAAGACTTTCTTTCGGCTAATAAAAACTTGACCGAGAAGTTGAGTCCCAATCAGCCAGTGGTCTTGCTGCAGTTTTACATCATTTTAGTATCATTGCCAACTGCCAGTATATATGCTAGGCCTAAAGTTAAGCTGCTGCGAGAAAGAAGCGCCAAGAGGAATATTAACAAAGTCTTGTTACTTTATTTCAATACGTCATTTACAAGTGCGATACTAAAAATAATTATGCTGGTTATGTTTTTTTAAAGAACACCCAAACTTCTATAAAATCCTTTTCATAGACATAGACATATAACTTTATTTTATATATCCATTTCGCTATAGTTAGATGATAACGAAGAAGAAAATCAAATATCCTTTAAAGCCAAAATGAACTGGAATTCAGAGTAGAATTGCTCTCAGATAATATGCATATAAGAGCGTCGTTAGCCATGAAAGAAATTTAGCTTCAACTGGATCACGTGCAATTCAGGCTTCCAAGAGGTTTCTCAAGACGTTTTCAGTTATTATGGTCTCGTTTGCCGTTTGTGTTCTACCAATTGATGTTCTTACCACTTTAGACATTCTCTTCGATTTAAATTGCAAACACAATTTTTACGTTGACTTCTACGCTATTGCATTCATGTTGTATGTAACATAGGCTGTGATTAATCCGTTAGTGTATGGCTGGCGAATAAGGAGGGTTTCTTACAAGAAAGCCAAAATATAGTATGGATAATAACGAACCAAAATAGTACAAAACTGATTATGCCTGTGCAAAATGTGTAAAACACTTTTATTTGTGAACTTATTATAAAACGTATTGGATTCGTGGACAAACAAACTCTAAGTCTAACTAGTCAAAATATTTCAATTGAACATATACAATATCATGCAATGTCGACGTTTAGTCTGATACCCTACTTGCTTATGTTATTGATTTACTGAAAAAAAACCCATTAATTTCTTTTATTATCTGACTGCATTTGATAAGTGGAGTTATATTAAACATAACCTTTTTTCCATGTTTTGTTCTATTTTTTATACTTTTTATTTTGTGATTTTGATTGCTTAAAAGGTTTAGCTGGTATTAACGTGTTTTAAGTAATCAAACGGTTTTCAATGAAAAAAAAAAAACAGGCTTCAATGGAGCCCAACTGCCTAACGTTAGAAATCCATCAAACTACAAAAAGATCATTGATATTATATTATCATACTATGATTACAGATTAAGGTAGTAGCTATCGATGCAAGTCTGAAAGTGGTTCATGAGTCTGCTGTTCAGTTTGATAAAGATTTACCAGAATTCAGGTAAAATAGACTATATTAATCTTTCAGCTTCAGTTTCTTGCATATAATATTGCATTTTAGAATGCATGTACAATAAAACTTTTAAATTTATAGAAACCCTGGTCACTATGCCTTTTAGGGTCGGTTGCAATTAAAGCACAGTATGGGTGACTAATGAAGTACTGTGTAAATATTATTGAGGATACATTTAGGCCTTCGAAAATAGTAACTCTGTCATGCTTCCTCTACAGCTCGCACTGACCTACAGTACTGTATACAGAGATTTTACTCTTTTTTTTTTTTAATTATTAAACAGTACTCAACACTATGTTTAGATTTGACTCTCATTTGTAGGAATGTGTATGGAGTTTTGACATTCCAATATTAACCTCACTGGGTTACTTTTAGTATTGGTCATTATTTAAAATTAATCTTTAATAAAGATTAACTTTTGGTACAGCAATTGTACATTATAACTTGTGCTTGGTTTTCAAATAAATAAAAAATATTAAAAAATATGTTAAAGATATTTAAAATACTATGTTGAAAATAGTAACTCTGTCATGCTTCCTCTACAGCTCGCACTGACCTACAGTACTGTATACACAGATTTTACTCTTTTTTTTTTTTTTAATTATTAAACAGTACTCTACACTATTTTTAGATTTGACTCTCATTTGTAGGAATGTGTATGGAGTTTTGACATTCCAATATTAACCTCACTGGGTTACTTTTAGTATTGGTCATTATTTAAAATTAATCTTTAATAAAGATTAACTTTTGGTACAGCAATTGTACGTTATAACTTGTGCTTGGTTTTCAAATAAATAAAAAATATTAAAAAATATGTTAAAGATATTTAAAATACTATATTGAAAATAATTTATGAAATACAACTTATATTATGTATCCTCAATTTATGGATAAAAGTGGGACGACCCCACAAAAGAGAGAAAAAAGCTTACTTTTAAAGTGAGTTATTTTAAGAGTGGGTTTCCGCAGCACTTAAAATTTCTCCGATAAATTATCCTAAAATATTATCTAAATACTTTATCCGATCATGCAAAATTATGGACAATAGTGCAGTGTGTTCAGCATAAGAACATTCATTTTGTTGACCTAGTAGGTGACCTTTTTTGCGCTAGATGGGTAGTAGAGGACCTAATAATGTCACAAATTTATCACACTTTTTCACTCATTTTATTTCTAGAACAGAAAGTGGTGTACACATTCATGATGACCAGTTGACCATTACTTCACCCACTATTATGTGGGTCAAGGCTTTGGACCTTTTATTGACCAGGATGAAGGAGTCTGGGTTCAACTTTTCTGCTGTGGTAGCTTTATCAGGAGCTGGACAACAGCATGGCAGCATCTTCTGGAAGGATGGCTCCGAAAAAGTATTAGACAATCTGCAGTCAGATTGTCCATTACAAGTGCAACTGAAGGTAACATAATTCAAGTATTCAATTAATATTTATTTCACAAAGCAAAACAGTACCTCAAGTTATATACAATAAATTTTAAATGAAAATAGATTATTGTGAAAAAAGTGCCCTGCTGTAAGCAAGCTTATTTGAGGGGTCCTGAACATAAGAGTGTGTCTAATAAATAAATCTTGATTCAAATAGATGACAAAAAGAAAAACATAAAATAAAAAGAAAAAGAAAAAGTAAATATATAAATATAAGGCCTACAACACAAAATTATAATGTTTATATAGTATATGCCAAAAATCTAGAAACCAACACATTACAACTTCATGATATTTGCATGTTCTTACTATTGTAAATTATCAATTGTCTCCCTAATGTCAGCTGATGATGGATCACCACGCATAGCAAAATACAATTAGTGTACTGTATTGAAGGAAGCTAATTTAACCAAGTCACCTGGAATTGACTTCTTCCAATATGAGACCCCTGCAGTATGATTGTACATAATGTCTTGACGTGTACATGGATGACAAGCCAACAAATTACTTGCCCCCCACCCAAAAAAAAAATGGAAATTTCATAAATAAATTATAAAACATAGTTGATGAACATCCATGTATTATTTCTGATAACTTATTTATTCTAAAAAATTTTTTTTGTTAGAATTGCTTCAGCATACCTGATTCTCCAATATGGATGGACTCCAGTACCACAGAGCAGTGCCAAAACCTAGAAATGATGATGGGAGGCCCTCAACAACTTACTGATATCACAGGGTCAAGGGCATATGAGGTAGCCTAGCAATGGTTGTCTAATTAATAACAGAAAATCACATTATCACAACAATAGAAAACACAAAATCGCAGAGGTAAAATTAACTCCAATATGGCACAGCGACGTAAAAACCACAGACATATAGTAATCTGCCTTAAGGTGACAATGCAAATATTGTGCCAGTGTATAATTAATTTTTATAGGATTCGAAAATCATCATTGACAGCCATAATGTTAAGATGAAAACAGAATGTACAGTTGTCATTGTTTCTCCTAAACTTAATTTTTGTTTCTCAGAGATTCACTGGTAACCAAATTGCAAAGATTTTCCAAACAAGACCTGCTGACTATGAACGAACAGAGGTTTGCGACATGTTTTCTTTTTTCTTCTCTGTATTATCCAGAAAACATTTCAGGATTCCAGCTTGACAGTAGGAATTCATCATATTATCTTATTTTAGTGACTAACATACCAGTTTATTGTTCGTTTATTGTCTTCAGTGTTGCTGACACCCATTAATTCTCTAAATCCATCTTTAGAAAAAATTTAATACAGAATGCAAAAAATTTCCATGTAATAAATATAAGGAATATGTTATACGCAAAATAAGTGAACTTTCATTTAAAGTTTAGAACATTTTTACATATTATTGTATAAATTTATTATGGTATAATTTGTTTTTGTCTCATTTCTTATGCAGCGTATTTCTCTTGTCAGCAGCTTTGGTGCATCTCTTTTCCGTGGAGCTTATGTGCCCATTGATATCAGTGATGGCAAGTATTCAAACCTCTTTTATCTCATTATTTATCTCATTTCAAACTGGTATGGTTTATACTTTCATTACATATTTTTATACAACTGAAAAGGAAATTTTTGTTTAGAACTTGTATGATACAATTATAACATAATAATTTTGTTGCTGTAGTTGAGCGTTTCATTAACATTATAGTTTTTCTAATTGTTTATATTTATGGTTCAAAACTAATTTGAATACTGTGTTTGTATTTATATTTTCTTATGACTTCTTAAACCTAATATTTGTAGAGGCATTCAAAACTAATTTTATTATGTATGTATAATTTCTTTTGGATAAATGTTTTATTGAAATATTATGTTTGCTTTGCCTGATGTTGTGCATGCCAGAAATGGATTCCTAATCTTGATTTTGAGATTATAGTTACTGTTGTCTAACTGTGCTAATTTAAGGGTCTATGTTTAATGGTGATAGGCTAATTGAATTATTTCAGTAATTACTATTTTTCTGGTTATTTAAAAGGCTTTTTTAAGGTGATTTCTTCCTTCATAGGATCCGGTATGAACCTGATGGATATCCGAACTCACCAATGGTGTCAGCAAGCTTTAGATGCTTGTGCCCCAAACCTGGATAAGAAGCTTGGACATCTTGTTCCATCATATCATAATGCAGTAAGTGATTTTAATTTTTTAAATGTACAATTAGCAATTACTTTACTCTAGGAATAGATTTCCTTTTGTATGTATTATAATTTTTATATTTCTATAATTTGAATTAGGGATCAATTGCCTCATATTTTGTGGATCGCTATGGATTTTCTCCTGAATGTAATGTCATCACATTTACTGGTGACAATCCTGGTAAGTCTCCTTGCTAAAATTTTAAAGTTAATAATTAAGTAATATTTATTGATTTCAATGAAATCATTACAAAGAAGAGATTCTGAGGACAGTCCTCCCTCTAATTAAAGACCACCTCCAATTAAAGACCACTTTTCTGTGGTCCCAAACTATAAATGTCTTAAATCTTTCTTATTCTAATTAGAGACCAAAACTGATAAAGACAATGAAAAACCTGGTCCCAAATGTGGTCTTTAATTGGAGGGATACCTGTAATCTTTATTTCCACACAAAATCAAATCTCAATACATAAAAGTTCAAATTGTGTAAAATACATTTATTCATAATGGCCAACATGGTAGACGATATGATACAATGTTTATAAGTGTGAAAAACGACCACCAAAAACAGGCTACAAGCTTTTGAACTGTAGAAAATGATGAAAATATGATAAACTTGGGAAAGGGAAACAGAGGATAACCCTTTAAGCCCAAAGGGCTTGTGTCAGAAGGGGACCATTGTGTTTACACAAAATCAATTAATCTATGATAGAAGAGTAATGTACTGATACCATTTTATTATTTAATTCTTGGATTTGATCCTTAAAGTAAATGTTAACAAAGAGAAAACATTTCTTTGAATTGCAGCATCTATGGCTGGAATGCGTTTACAAAAAGGTGATGTCGCTGTAAGTACCAACTTTACCATACAACATCTCCATTGTCGTTGCCCTCTTCAATTATGGATTTAATGTCCCATGAATTACTAAAAGATTTACTTAAAAAATTATTGTTTAATCTCCTTCTTCATTTATTCCTTCATTTGATTGAATAAGTATTATGTGTATCCACTCAGGTTAGCCTGGGTACCAGTGACACACTGTTCCTGTGGCTAGAGATGCCTCAACCAGCCCTTGAAGGACACATCTTTGCCAATCCTGTTGATGCCTCAGCTTACATGGCTTTACTCTGGTATGCTGTCAAATTTCTAAAAGTATTTTCTCTTTGTTAGAACAAGCTTAATTTAAACAATTTTTTAGGGTATCGTAAATGCGCTGCGGCACTTATCAAATTTGTTTAGGCCTATGTGCGCCGCTTATTCGAGAGCTGCACTTATAAAATAATATCTGTATGGCGCTTTTTTATTCATTTTAACACTGTATACATTGTATTTAAAACCCTTCGTTTTATTACAGACAGAGTATTAATATACTCTCAATTAAGCGCCACGGAACATGATTGGTGCTGCGCCTATTTGAGAGTGGTGCATATTCAAGCATTTACGGTAACTTTATAAAATGGAATAAATGTGGTCATTCCCTGATTCTTTCAAAAAAAGGACTCCTTAACTTTTATGGGTTTTTTTTATGTTTAGTTTTAAAAATGGTTCCCTAACTCGTGAAAGGATTCGCAATTTAATGGCTGATGGATCATGGGATGTGTTTAGCCACTGTTTGGAGACAACTTATCCTGGTAATGATGGAAATATTGGTAAGTTTTAGTTCTCAAACAGTGGCAGTGCTACAGCAGTCACTCAATAGACTGCATACCTCCACCCTGCGCCTGAATATAGTACCAACAATACACAGTCTGTGTATGATGGGCTAAACTGCAGCATACCCTCAATGAAATAATGAAATCGACCTTCGTATTTGTTGTATCCTTGACTCGAATACATAATACACAATACGGTAATAATCATATCCAAATACTAAGAACTTTATTAGCTTCATTCACACTCAGCTAACTAGGGTTGACTCGACTAACTATTGTTATAAAAAGCACAGCTTATATCCAGCATGCCAGGTGTTCCTAATAATATTTAAATCTGTCCACATCTGTTGTCAACTCCAGAGGGCGCAATATTACAACAGTATTAAGGCACATTATTTGCTTGAGTGTTGTAGCATACCCTCATGAAAATAATGGAATCACCCTTCATATTCAGGCACATTGTTTTCTTGAGTGCTGCCTGAATATGAGGGGTGATTCCATTATTTTCTTTTATGCTCGAGGGTGAACATTTTTGAAATAATTGAATGGTGTCCTCCTTTGATTATTATGTACCATTCCACTAAATTGTATGATGATCTATTCATTAGTTTTTGCGTTTTGCTAACAGACAAAAAGACTTACATACCGACACACAACAGACAGATGCAGTAGCAGTGAATACATAACCTCCTTGGCAGAGGTTAAAATAAGGTTTAATGCATGTATCATGTGAGTGGTATAAATATCACACTGGTTCCATATTTCACCTGTGTTTTCAGGGATTTTCTTTGATGTTCAAGAAATAACACCATCAGCTGTAGGCATACACAGGTGGAATGCCAATGGAGAGAGTGTGTCTTCCTTCACCCCAGGTGCTGAAATAAGAGCTGTGATTGAGGGCCAGTTTCTTGCAAAGAGATTACATGCAGAAAATCTAGGGTACCATATCGGTAAGATAATGTTATCAATGATTATAATCTAGGGTATGACTTTGGTAAGATAATGTATATCTATGATGAAAATCTAGGGTACCATGTCAGTAAGATAATGTTATCAATGATTATAATCTAGGGTATGACTTTGGTAAGATAATGTATATCTATGATGAAAATCTAGGGTACCATGTCAGTAAGATAATGTTATCTATGATTATAATCTAGGGTATGACTTTGGTAAGATAATGTATATCTATGATGAAAATCTAGGGTACCGTTTCAGTAAGATAATGTATATCTATGATGACAATGGTAACAAAAAAAAAATCATGATGACAAGACAATGATTTCCTTGTTCCTTGGGTCATTTAATGATCATGATGACAATAATGAATACACTGGTTGAAGAAAATGATGAGTGTTAAGGATCATAATGACAGTGATGTTTACTATGATGGCAATGAAAATTATAATGATCTGTAGTGACAAAGATGATGATCTTGACAGTGATGATGATCATGATGAAATTTGTGTACAATGAAAATAATGATGATAATAATGACATAAGTAATGAAAATGATGATCATGACCACAATCATGATAAGAAATAAAATCAGGATGATTATGGCAACATTGTCTATTCATCTCCGTAGGTTCTGATTCCAGAGTGTTAGCCACAGGTGGAGCCTCTTGCAATAAATCTATTTTACAAGTTCTGTCTGACATTTTCAATGCACCTGTGTACATACTTGACACTACAAACTCTGCTTGCCTAGGTTCAGCTTACAGAGCCAAACATGGTAGGTTGCTATTTGCTTGTTTAGGCGAAACATTTTTCATACCTTGGTTATCGAACCTGCAGCCTGCCAATAATGATGATTTCGAATGAAAATAAAATTTTGTTTTTGTCATTAACTGTAGCACCTAATAATAATAATAGAAATTTAAAAAAAAAATTAAAGTTTTTCTTTATCATTATTACGCCCACTGCTGCCTTGAAGTCTCCAAAGGTAAGATGTGTATATTTCTTCCTAATTGTATAAATTTAAAGCAGGTAATGCTTTAAGATTAGTAATTAAACCATTTAATTTATGGAGGGTCATATTTGACATACAAGATTTAACATGGAATGGAGCCATTTCAACCCTAAGTATGGTTTACTGACAGCAGTGTAATAACATATATAGGCATATAGACATAAAAAAAAAAAAAAAAAAAAAAAAAAAAAAAAAAAAAAAAAAATATATAATATATATATATAAATTCAAAAAAGAGAAGATAGCCACAAGGTATATAATTAAACTTGGGAGTGTACCCTACAGCGGGGGAGCTGCATGTTCCCCCACTCTTCTTTCTTATTGAGGCCGGGATTATGTATTTTAAATTCTCTCTGCCTCCGTCACTTGTTGCATCATCGGGTTTACTAAGGATTTAGACCTTCATTTCTCCTCTGTGCTCCTCTTTCATGTGCTGATATTACACCGAAGTTTTCCCTTTGTTTACATACTTATTATAGTGTTCATTTACCCTTTCTCCTATGCTGCTAGATGTTTCTCCTCTGTATGTCCCTGCTTCATTTCCACTGCATTCTTCGCATCTTATTTTATTTTATTTTTTAAGGGATTTAACCGTTTCATTACTACACTGTTTACATTCGCCAATAAAATTTTTATTTTTATTTTCTCTTCCGTCTGGATGTTTTTAAACAAATTTTATTTTTATTTTTTCCGTCCTTCTCTGACGATCTTTAAAAAAATAATTTTGTGAATCAAAGTATAAAATAAGTCTTGCCTGTACCAGCAATAGTTTTCCATAATTCTGTTTTATTTTCTCAGGAGTTTCACCAGACTTCTGATTTCATCTAACATTGTTTTATAATAGCAGAATAAGTCTACTGTATTTTATTTATCAAAAGAAAAATATTAAACCTATCAGTTTTCTAGCTTCACCTCCACTGCAATGGAGGTATAATGACTTATCAAAAAATCTTGGTATATATTTCTTTAATAAACATCAGAATTTTGACCCGTTACATTTGAAATGGAGTGAAAGTAACAAATGGAAAACTTGAACATTTTTGCATAGCCTCGTCGCTTGAACATCGGCCTAGCCCAAGACTAGAGAGTCATACAAACGACTTTCTTTTGACTCATTGGTCATCATAGTCAAAAGAAACATTTATTCTACAATTCAGCAATTTAAGTTTGTCCAATAGTTCAAATTGCAGCAAGATTTTTTGGTGACAGTATTTAAGCTGAATGCGTACTGCTAAATCAACAATCCCTTAGCGCTGGATGTGTCGAGTTGCCCAAGCGATAGGCTTAGGCCCCCTAGAAGATCTCTCAAAAAATAAGAATAATAATAATTAATATTTTTTCTTTTTAATGTAACATTTTAATGTTCTCTTGTAATTGTAACTTGCAATTTGGCCATTGGCCACAATTTGTTACAAATGAGGAACGAGTGGTGTGAATAAATGTGAGTTAGTGTTTCCAACACACTAGGTTTTTCTAATTTATTGTGTTGGATTCACTTCCATAGGTTGTGAAGGCGGCGACAAAGTTGCATTCTCTGAAATTGTCAAGTCAGCCCCAGCTTATCAGCTAGCAGCCTCCCCAAGGCTGGAAGCCCATAAGGTGAGAAATAGATAAAAATGGTGATGATAATGAACTTTATGAAAATGAGTATAACAGTATGTTTAAGGTATTGATGATGAGTACTGTATTTATTTTATAGTATTGATGTGGTGTTAAAGAAAATAATGTGATGATGATCTTGATGACCATTATAAATGATCATGGATGTGGTGGTGATCATGGTGATGTTCATGAATAATGTTCATGAATGTGATGATGATCTAGATAATCATCATGTTAAATGATCATTAGCAAGGTACCACTGTATAATCTCTTGTTTAAAAAAAAAATGATAGTGGATGTGATGGTGATCTTAGTGATGATCATGATAAATGATCATGATGATGATCATGATAATTTATCATGATCATCATTAAGATCACCATCACATCCACTATCATTATCATCAACAAGATGGTGGATGTGATGGGGATGTGATGGTGATCTTGATGATGATCATGATAAATCATCATGAATGTGTTGCTGATCTTGCTAATATTTTTGATGATCGTGTGATGGTTACAGTATAATGATCGTGATTATAATGATAATGGATGTGATGATTATTTTGATAAAGATCATGAATGTGATGATGATCTTGATGATGATCATGAAAAAGATGATGGTGAAGGTGATCATAAAATAATACAACAAAAAATGTAAAGAAATGTATTTTCACACTGGTTATATTATTGCTTTTCTTTAAATTTCAGATTTATACCAAAATGCTTGAAAGATATAAAGAGCTTGAGCTGCAAATAGTGTGAAGAAGCTCCCAAGAAAGTAGTTTGGATGCAGAACTTGAAGTAGGCACATTGTGACCAACCACAAAATGATAAATGTTGTATTGAGAGTGAGATATTATGAACCAGAATGTGTAATATGAAATATGAACCTCAGTATAAACAGGATTTTGTCATTTTAATGCTTCAATTCTATTTTATATATATAGTAAATAGTGTCACAAGTATTCTGATAAATACAGGCACATTCCTATGAACGAGCCTCCATTTAGCATGGTCTTGTGCATTTTATTTAGTATAAATACCATTTCTATGCCACCCAAAAAAATCTTCTAACTTTGTTCCAAAGGCTTTTTTTTTTAAATTGCATCTTCATCTGGTAGGAACAAACCATTTTTCCCTTCTAAATTCTATCTTCATAAATTACTTGCAATAGACAATTGCAGAGTATCAATCAAACTTAACTACTCGACCAATCATAACAGGACATTTTGTGGGACCTTAGCAACTACTGTACAAGGGGCGGAGCTTAGCTGAAAGGTCCCTTGCATTTTGATTGGTCTCTGTTGCATCAATTCTCATTTTGTGGTGGAGGTTGCATTTATAGTACACACAAGTATTAAGGTATCTTTCAAAGTCAATTAATTTAAATGGTTTTATTATATATTTTGCTATTCCAAAGCTTCTGATTGTTGAACATGGCTTATTAATCATTCTACTTAATGTTCGTCCACAATTGTTTTTATATTGTATTCTTATCTAGAAATTTGCTCAAGTATTCACAAACATTGATGTTTTGAAAATAGTTTCAACGACATAATCTAAAGTAGAAATATTTCAATGTATGCCAAAATAGATTTATAATTTGTCCTTTATAAAATTACATGCAAGTAGAGTGTAGGCTAAACATATATGCATCACAAAATAACAAATGATAAACTAGTTAATAAATATGAAATGAAATTTTAATTTTAAAGCTTGAGACTGAATACCATTGAAACATTCCGCAAGGTTTGTTTGCAGCTGATCACATGACGTACAGTGGATATAGATGGAGAACTTTGCAATGCGATCAGTGTGAAAGTATAGGGAATAGTAATGTTATGGTTGAGAAAGCACCGTTAACCTCAGAAATAAATGGCAAGGAAAGGCAATACAATTGTTTAAAATAGTGTTACTTATTCTAGTGTTCTTTCTGCTTTTTGTGCTTTGAAATTCAAAAACCTTTGCTAGAAATCGTAGCGTTCAAAATCGCATTTTCCTATTTACCGAGTATCACTGGTGCTGCTGTTTACAATTCATAACTACTAAACGTCATGTGACCAACCTAGCAGTCTATTACATTACATTAGCCTAAACAGTATTTTAAATAGATAAACCTATTACTGTAATTTGCATTTAAAATTATTGTAATTTATTGAAAAATTAATATTAATATAAAAAATTAAGATTAATTGGATTTTTTCTATAATCTGTTTTCAAAGTTTTGTCAACTGCAGATTATAACAACCAAAAAGACCAACTCTTTTACTTAATTAAGAGTTGGAAAATATGAAAAATGAAATAATCATAAAACATAAACAGTACAAAAATATTATTACCATACTGTATTCAGTTAATGATTGTTTATTTCTATTTCCGTTCAATATCTTTTTTTGGTTTATAATATGAATTTGCTGCAGGTTTTGTAGAGCAGTTGATTAATACACTACTGCCATACTGGTTTTCTGTAGTAGTATTATTATTAGTTACTTAAATTGGATTGCCAAATTTTGATCAGTACTTTTCAAAGAACAGTAATAACTCAATGATCAATACACTCTGTTATTAATAAAATATAGATATTTATATTCAATCAACTTACAATACAATGTAATAAATCTTTGTCACAACAGTATAAATACAGCTATGATATATGGTTCATTATGTATACTCAAATTTTTAGGAATAGATAAAAAATATGACTGTTTAACTTAAATTAGTGATTCACAAACTTCATTAAAATCTATATCATCATGTAGAACTTAATAAAAAGAGAATTTTTCAGAAATTGGTTGTTCGATATCAAATCTGAATTACTAATATTCATTCATTCATAATAATGAATTTATTTTGGAATGAAATTTCAATAAATCAAAATATACTATTGTATTATGATTATTTAATAAAGTATGGATTTTTTAAAGTGATAGGAACTTGTAAAAAGTAATTGGAAAATAACAGATTAAAATATAATATATTATAGGTATAGATTGTGAGAAAGAAGACTTCAGTTTAAAAAAAAATAAAAAATATATCAAGCGCTGATTAGGAAAAACTTGTCTTCACCTATAGAGGGCAGCACATAGACTTCATTAATAATAATTATAGAATCTATGTCCTTTTGAAATTACAAGAAAATGGAAAAAGCATTTATAATCTTAATTGCAAGTTAAGATTTTGTAGTAATTGCATGCATAATTCATGTTTGAAGAGGAATTCTGTGACTATGCTAAAGTATGCTTGTATCTTGTATTTTAATACTGATTCAAGTGGCTGAAGAATTAACAATAAAAATGCATTGATTTTTACTAAAATTCAAAAAATTGTTTTTATAATTGACATGTATTTTTTTGTATAATTTGTTTAATTGATGCTAGAAAGTTAGACATTTATAAACATCATTCCCCCTTTTGTAATCTCCCAGTGTATTTTCAGACATTGAAGAATTAGGGGACTAGGCTTCCCTACAGCAGTTGAGGCTGTAGGTATTTTTGTAGTTTTCAGGGGTGGTGATAGTAACCGATGTTCCTGGGCGTAGGCGTGGTCCGGAATTGCTCAAAATCTTTCGGAAATGGTCCGGGGGAAAGGTTCCTGGAAATTGTAAATTTAGAGGTTTCAAAGGTTTATTTAATCGATTTTAGTTTACTAATATGTAAAAATTACATATAATTTATTTTTCTATTCGACGAATTGTTTTTTTTTTCTCTCTGACGAGGAGACTCCAGCGCTCCTTGATGGGGTATCCTCACACCACGACTCCCCACTGGCGCCACCCATGGTAGTTTTTAAAAGCAAGCACCATCATTTCCCCTCTTTGAATCTACCTCTAAGTAACATGCATGTTCCAAAAGATCATTGGTGTATTTAGGAGTATTTATGTGAGAGGGTGCAATGGGCATTTAAGGGAGGGTGTTGGCTGAAGGAATGAATCACAATATAACCCTTTTTTTCTAATTTTCAGACCTTGTAAGTACGAAATTTTTTGATTGATTACCATCCAATTTATGGGTATTTGCAGAAAAATATAGAAACAGTATACTTTATATGTATTTAAGGTTGCGAAAAAAGCTAATTATAAAGTATTGATTTTATTAGTTTTTAGCTCATTGGTTATGGTATATGTATATTTAGTAGATATCTTAATTTTTACTATTGATATATTTTGTTTCCTTCAAAAATTGCCTTCAGTCCTATGTCTTCAGGCATTTTTTTTTTAATGAAATAATGGTTCCTATAATTGCTTAATATATTTTACTGAGTGGGAGTGCTTTTCTCCTGACATAGGAGAAATTTATTTAGTTAGGGACCAGCCCTTCCCATCCTACTGTTTTTGGGGGGTTTTCTTGTGTTTTTGCATTTTTTTTATGAGAATAAGCTTAAACTGCAGTATATCTATTAGATCTCACTAATATAAATGTATATTTACCTCTGTTTTGTTTTCATGATACACTACCAGCAAACTATTGAAATATATTTTACATAATTTTGCTGCTGTTATCAGTTAATAATATTATTACTCCCAACAACTAATTTACAAAACCATGTGACATTTCCTATTACCACCCCTGGTGGTCACAGTCTTCAAGTTTCAGTCAAGGCAGGTGTGTTTCCCATCATGTTTTTAACACCTTTGCTTTCAATTCCTCTCCCCAAAACATGTGCTGGTTTATTTTTCTCCATCATATCTATTTCACTATTAAGTAACTTTAGAAACTGTTTTAGGTTTAATATTTCAATTTTGTGGAAATCATAAACCTAAGAAGCAATCCTTAAAATACAAACACCAGAAAGGTGAGACCACCAGAGACTATTGCCCAGTTTACATGGGCTGCTCTGATCGGGACATTGTTTGAGATCTCAATCACAACCAGTAGACTAAGTTTAAAAGTATTCCACTACAGTCAATAAGATATACTAAATATGGGCATCTGTTTTTGTAAAGGAATTAGTGTGCATCTTCTTTTATAGTCTTGCCGTTTTATCTTTCCTCATCTTCAGGTCACCATATATGTAATGTAAAGTAATGTGGTTGGATTTATAGCACTTTATACCAAAGTCTCAAAGTGCTCGAAGTGTGGACTAACTCGCACAGTTACTTTCTTCTCCCCTAAGGGTCTCTTCATGTCTGGGCTACCCAGAACCAGCTACCTCTCGTCTGTCCACAACACGGGCTCTATGAACCAGTACACTGGGATAACCCCCTACTCGTCTCGAAAGATATACTGGGTTCTTTATAGCGCACACAAGCCATTGTGTACACGTGGCCTACGGTTTTAATAGTCTTTATCCGAGAAGACTTGTTCCACCTCCAGAACCATAGGCAAGCGTGCCATTCGAACCAGTGCCGATATTGCAGCTGTAGGTTGCAGCGCCCTGCCTTAACCACTCGGCCATCCAACTCGCCATATGACGGTTGCCAAGACACTTTATTTTTGTTGACACAGAGCAATCATATTCTCTACAGAAGAAGGGACCAAGTAATGTTGAATGCAAGGATACTCCTGAAAATTTGTCCGACACTCATCTCAATAAGTGAGCATGCATAAAAACATTTGAGATTTGCATGCTCTAATTTTAGAATCGCTATGTCAACTTTTAAACAACCATGTCGATTGAGATCGTGTTGCAATCATCTTCCTTTCCAATCGAATTGAATTAACCATTACTGGAACTGTTTAAAGAGCTCTTCATTTTCAGGATCACACTTGTGTGATCCACTTTGATTGTGATCCAATCTTGATCAGAGTGGCCCATATAAACAGTATGTAGGACTACTCAATATTGTAATCTAAATTGGTAAAAGATTTATTGTATTTCAATCGGCGGTTGGCTGAGAGATATTGTTCCTGCTTCTTGTGGATCTTACTCGGCGAGCGTTGGGTTTTAATTGGAGTGTGATCGCTTGCTTGGCTTCTTAAATAACCCTCACATTAAGTTAAGTAAGTTGTGTGGTGCTGCACTGAGACTGCTGCAGGTTCCCAGCCCAAATTTCCAATTGAATGAGGACCAATAAAGAAGTATTATTATAATTATTATTAAAGTTAAAGATCTGCTATGTAATCTATACTGAAAAAATTATAAGCATTTAAATTAAAATTCCATTGTTTATTTTCTCAAGCATCTTAAATATTTCTTTAAAATGGATTTCAGCGCTATATCAATATATAATATATTTTTATTTGTTTACTAATTAATGAATATTTAAATAAAGCCATATTTATAGTCTTTTTATAGACCCATAAATTGGCTGTCAGCCATTTAAGATTTTTTTGTAAAACATCTGGAAAAAAAAATCATTGAAATTTGATGAGCATGATTTTTTAAATGATCTATTCAAAGGTTTGTTCAATTTTTGGTGGAGTTTCCTCAGTATTCTTGGTTGACAGTATTCTATATATTTAAATTTTTCAAATTTGATAATTGTTCATATTTACAAGAAAAAATTGTAATATCATATATTTCAGCATTTTTCATTTGCAATTTTATGATTACTTGTAATGGAGGTGTCCTCAAGTATAATTCCTCACCCAATAATGTTTAGTATGTGATTAGTAATGCTTCTAAAAATACAATTGTTGATTATATCCTCCTACATTTTTTTTTATCAATCCCTAGCAACGGCCAAAATTATAAAGCTTTCCTTGCTCAACCACTTAATTTACTATTCACATTTTTATATTTGTATATATACCTCTCCATTAGATGTTAATATTTTGCTGTGTTTAATATTGCTTTATTATGTTATGACATTATTACATTAGTATAAATAAACATTGATTATGTATGTGTAAGTATGTACACATGCCACCTACAGAATGTATTGATCACATGACATACTCCATGGCAACTACATAAACGATTGATGTTTTGATCATGTGACACAAAATAGCAACTACATTACTCTTAAGGTATTGATAATGTGACACACCCCATGGAAACTATATTGGCTCTTAATGCATCGATCATGTGACACGCACCATGGCAACTATATTGACACTTAATGCATTTGTCATGTGGCATTCACCATAGCAACTAGATGCTGTGCATTGATCATGTGACATACACCATGGCAACTATTATAATAGAACTATTATAATACACTCTTAATGCATTGGTCATGGGACAATCACCATGGCAACTACAGTATATAGACTTGTATTGCTTAATCCGACACACTCCACTTTAGGCTGCTGTATTCAATAATAAATGCAAAAAACTTATAGTAATTTATTTTTGATCAATAAGTGTATACTCAATCATGATTGTGGAGACCATTAATCATACTAAGTGTCATTACTGAGCGTTCTAATTGGAACCACTCAATTCAGTTTGATGGAATTATTTATGAAGGAATTTCTGTATGATATAAAAATAATTGTTGAAAAAAAAATAAAGTGAATTTTAAGACATTGTATTGTTAAAAAATTTGGTTGTGATAATAACTATAGAGTATTAATACATTTTTATTATTTAATATTTTATATATAAGTTTATATATTTTATTTATATATTCATCTGATTGAATGTCAGATCAAGCAGTAGACACCATATAAATAAGAATATTATTTAATTGACTTTATATCCATTAATTAATTTAGCAATAGTTGCACTATGTTCAAGTAAATAAAACAAAAGTGACTCCAAATAGAGAACTTGCCGTCTGAAAACCAGCGTACTGTCGCTGTAAACTGAGTAATTAGCATAAGAATGTGGCACTATTTTATACTTTAATACAAAGAAGCTGTAATGCTTTTACTCGTAACTATGGCAATAGTAAAAATGTTGATTCCAATTGTCCTATCATTTTATCTTAAAGATTATAATGTCGAGGATATGAATAAGTCACCTGTAATGTTTTGGTAATTGATACTGGTGTTGGCCTGGCAAGCCCCATATAAATTAAGGCCATCTTGACATCTAATTAACACATAATTAATTAATTTAATTACAAATATCCAGTTCACCTATTAAATTTTGCTTTCCAAAAAAATAAGGCCAAATGATACGAATGACTCATTTGTTATCTAAGGATAGCAATTTAGTAATTTGGTTTTATAGGGTTTGTTGAGACCAATGCATTGCAATTATGGCTAAACATTCTGGGGTTAACGATAAAACGAGGCCTAAACACGTACAGACAGCCATTATGCTACTACAATGAGCTCAAGGCAGTAGTCAAGTTCATGGTTACTGTGAACAAACAAAAGACCTAATGCAGTTGGTGATTTTTTTTTTTCATTTCCCCAGGCACTCTTTTTTTTTTTTTTTGCTCTTTATAGTTATGATGATCAGGAAATTTGCAATTTAAACCAAAAGTTATTAGAATAATGTCTTGGGATTATTTATTGTATTCTTATTCCAGATTTATTTTGTGAATTCATAAGTGTATATCTAGAAGGTGTAAATTTGACTGATTGATAGTGTGTTTGTCTGGAACTGGTTTCAATTACAGGGACAATATTAATAATTTCCTTCCCACTTAAAATTCCTACTTTTGTCCTGGTTGTCAAAATCGTAAATTTTGACAGAAACTAGTTTGACTAAACACTGTTTTAGGATCAGTTTAGTCAACAATTGCCAAAATCTGTTTATTCTTACCAGGTCTGTAGCCAGGTTCTTCCAAAGTGGGGGATGGGGATCTGGGAGTGGAGTCCAGGGGGAAGCCCAGGTGGAGCCAACAAAACCCCAGGTGATTTTTCTGTTTTAAGGTTTTTAAAAGCAGTTATGTTTGAGAAAGGTCTGCAGAAAACATTCCATATGAGTCTGGGTGGGTCTGCAGTACATTAGTTAGGTTAGAGGACTCATTCTGGAAATTCGAGGGGAGGGGGGAGTTCGCCAGAAAGAGTGGGTTTTGCAAGAAAAGGGAATTTGCCCGAATCATAACATAACCATCCCCTCCCCAGGCTACGGGGAGGGGGTTTAATTATTCATTTTGAAACAGTTGTTGGGCCCCCTCCCCTGGCTACGGGGAGGGCCTATAATTATTAATTTTGAAACAGTTGTTGAGATATCCACTTGCCATGCTTCCTTCAACCTCCATTTCTCCATCCTTTCTCATTCTTATAAATTTCCAACGTTTTCTTTTACTCTTATTAGGCCTACAAGATGAGTTGATTCTATTTAAAATTACATGAAGAAAAAAAAATATTTAAATTGTAATTGGTAGATGAGATATCTATTATGCTTTTAGGCCTGGGAAGGATTTCCTAGAGGTCAAATTGGGTTATTAAGGGTCATTGAATTGTGTCAGGAATGTACCTCCCAGGAACTACCAGAAAGTGATCTCCACTGGGCTGTAATTGGTTGTCATGGTAACAATAATGGCTAATGCGGAGAGAAATTGTTGATCTCAGTATTCTGATCTAGTCATCCTTTGAAAAGATGATCCTAAATCATGGATAACAAACAATTTATAGTTTCTTCTGCTCATTAGTGGTAAGTATTTATTACTTCTGTAATGTTATACATGTCAACCACACTCATCAAGATATACCGTAGATGGCTGTTGTGATTTCATAGGCCTACTGCTATTACGAGAGTATTACTACTTGAAGTATTTCTTTAAAGTGAAAGTGAATTAGCTTAATGCCTAGTTAACTTTATAAAAATTTATTTCTAAATTCTTGAAGGATTTCCAATAATTGTTTATTGAAGTTTTCATTATAGAACTGTATGGCTACCATATTTTGAGTTTGTATTGACAAAAGTCTCACTTATACTTAAATTGCTATTGCTGTGGCTATATGGGAGGGGGGTTAGTTTTTACCACCCCAGTTTATCTGATGCTAAATTTACAAATAGCCATCCTCATAATATGTTCACAATAGAAAATGGTATCTACAATGTTCTGCTTTGTTCATCGACGTACTTTGTCTTGTTTTGTAGTACAACCTGCATGCTACCTTTTTGCTTGAAGATAGTTCTACCTAATAAATTACATCCTAATTTATAAATTAATGAATATTAGTATTGATATTATATTTTTTAATATACTTATTTAACTTTTCAAGTCTTTGAACAAGGGTGAAACCCAAGTTTTATATTAGAGCATTTTCCAAATATATGGCATTTGGACCATGAAGAAAAGTTTAATCATCCATTGCTTGTATCACTTACTGTTCCGCTTAAATTACCTGCAAAGTTTAGTCACCCATAATCATAAACATTCGTTAACCTTCATCGACAAACCTTGCCTTTCTTGCACAATTTTCATTAAGGTCATGTTTCATGAGACAAAGATAATAACTACCAAATAATTTTGATGAATTTTTTAATAGTTTTTTTTTCTTTATGCGGTCATTAAATTATTATTTGAATATGGGCAATATTCTATATTTATCTACATTGATTGATAATTCTATATTTATCATTAATGAATAATTAATTGTGTCCTCCCATTTGGTGTCTGTTAACAAAATTATTGAATATTTAAAAACAGTTGAAAGAGTATTATAGTATTATTTACTCTTGAGATAATTTGCTTGGAGGGGCACATTTAAATAAAATGACATACTCAATGTGTTTCTGACTTCTATTTTTTTTTTATATACTTGTAGTCAATCAATTAAAATGTCTTCTTTTTGAAATATTTAATTATTTTTATCCATTTATTTAAAAAATAATAATATTTTATCAGAGTGATTGCTAAAAAATATTAATATAAAATGGAAATAGTATGTTGGTGTAATCTTTCATATTATCCCTTAAGGGCTCGGATGAAATTCTCAATTGATGCAGTTATATCCACGTCTCATTGTTCCCATAATGCAAGAAGTATTGGTTTTCCAACATCTCTATTTACCCTCTTATTGGTTTCATTGATTCCACTTCGGTCACGCTCCGTTGACCTGTAAATATTAATCACATATCCTCCATGGTATTGTCACAGACACAATTTGTCTACAAGCGAAGGCTGAAGTGTGTGTATGTGTGTTCATGCTTACTTCTAATCTTGGAAATACAGTTCAAGAATTTTCTGGATGGCGTGTGGCTTTACCATGACAACGAGAAGCTAACAATCTTAGAAGTCAACTTGAAAATCTGTTAACAGGTAAAGAACAACAAAATATAAATGATTGTTTTCATTGCGATAAAATTAATTTCAACTGTTTATGGATTACATTTGATATTAGTTATTAACAATCATGCACTATAAAATTAAAATTAAAATCATTTTCTGGTAATGGTCTTTCAAGGAACAGGAAATTTCAAGAAACAAAAATTTTCAAGGAGACGATACATACCTTATACTTAAAACAAAAATAACAAGTTCAACAGTAGGTTTGATTAGACATTTTATTACTATTGAACCTCTTGTTTTTGTTTTAATCTGCTCTGGTGTAATTTCCATTGAGCTCTCTGCTGTTCAGGAATTTGCACACGTTCAACAGTTTTATACTTTACGTTTGTATATTTATTGATTATTATTTAATTAATGTTGTAATTACCAATATAGGGTGTTCTAGTTAACAAGGTTTCCTTGGTGTCTCATGATACATTTCAATAATAATAGATCAACCATAATTTATGCACCTCCCCTATAGTATAGAAATAAATTACTGTGTTTGAATTAATAGGGATGAGGACTTTAGGTTTAAAAATATTGACAGTCTAAAAATGTATTATTATTGTGAATATAAAACACGGTCAAGTATATTTCAAGTGCCTGAAAAAGAGCTAAAAATTTTAAGAGTTACGTTTATCAGGAAATTAATAAAATAAATTGTATATTAATATTAGCACTTGCTTCTTGGCATTATTCTATGAATAAATTTAGAATATTGTACGCTATTCCCCCACCCCTTGTATATTAGGACCAAGAGTCCTCTTCCTAGCAAACTGGGAAAATAATTTGAGGTTTCCTCATAAAAGGTTTAACAGCTGCACTCAAGCAAGATTTAAAGTCAGTTTTTGTTTTTCAATTAAAATTACAAACAGATGATAAAACTATTAAAAATAACAAGCACAAATTGAGAAAGCAGACAGCGCTCCTCCAAGGGCTTCAGTCCCTTCACCAACCTCCTCCGGTTTCAATCCCTCAAAATTGAATTACTAAATAATTAGTTACATTACTCAAATCTCAAGTTTTCTTTGATATATTTATTGTTTGTAAATAATTTATCAGAAAAATGAATATTTGTTACCATAGTAACAATCTCCATTTGGTCAAGACTCACAGTGGTAGTTCCAAAGGTCGGGATTTCCAAATTAATTGCAAATTAAGAAATGCAGTTAAATTGCTTTTACTTTATCCTTGCCGAATATGAATGATATGTAAACATTAGAACTAAAATTTCAGATGATTTATACTAAATCGAGGAATGATGTTCCTTATAAACGGAGTATATGTCTTAGAACAGGATCATTTCTGAGGAAGTGGAGTTCGGAGTATACAATACAAAAATTTGTTTGAGCTTTTATTTTGTAATACAATATTTGAGATATAGAGTATTATCTTAAACATGTCGCAACCTGAAAGAAACAAGGCAAGTTAGTAGTATAGAATTAGAAGATTATTATTATATTTAATTTATGAGGCTGTCAAAGTGGTTTCATTGGAAGTCGTTGCTCTGAATATCGGACATATTGAATGATGCACGTACTATGTCCTATAAAAAAAATCCTCATCACCACCATATTGAATATATTGATTAGGTGTTAAAATTAGTATTTTCAAATAATATGTAAGCCTTTATTTTGTAGTTTCTGCTTCTTTTCAGGTATGGGAATTGGATAATATAGATCCAGTGGTTGTAAGGAAAATGGAAGCAACAACAAGGCGTGTTCCCTCCTCCACTAACCTTCTAAGTATGTTGAAATTTATCTCAGTTTGGCTTTTTAGCAATACACGGTGTTGATAAACGGAAAATGATTTTCACGTTCTTCATACTGACTTATAGACAGCGGCGGCTCCAGTGGTGGGGGGGAGGGGCTAAAGCCGGACCGGACAGGTCAAGCCCCCCCCCCCCCCCCCGACAGAGCTCGTCAGGCAGTTAGACTAAAAAATACAGTATATAAAAATAGGCCCATGCCAAGGCAACACATGTCTGTCACAATCAGAGAGTGTCATTTCTGGCCATCCAGAAAATCTCATTTGGGAGGGGGAACACCCTCTCAAACCCTTCTCCCAGCTCTGGCCTCTGAGCCCAAGTCCCCCTGTCGGACAGCTCAGCTCCCCCAGAAAATATATCTTAGAGACGTCACTGCTTATAGCCATGTACTCACTGCATCTTTGCTCTGTTCGATTAATGCAATATTATCTGCTGATTGTTGATGGGCGTTAATGAATGAAATAAAATAAAGTTAAAATAAAGTTGTGTATCTAAGGGAAGAGTTAGAAGGACAATTCCCTGGAAAATGTTTGCACAACCTGACACCCCCTTAGAAATTTGCTAAGTATAAGAATTACTCTCAATTGATTAAAATCACCTCAAAGAGAGGAGTTGAATAAACTCACTGAAGTTGCTTGTTTTCCAATTCCAGTGTCCTGGGTTCAATTCCTTGATCATTGAAAATAGAATTATTTTAAAATTTATATCAATTTTTATTTTGTTCAGAATCAAGACCAAGTGGTATTCTGGAGGTTCATACCATGACACCATTGGAACAAGAAGAAGAATTAAGAGAAGCAATGAAGTTACCCCTTGCATCAATCAGCCGCCAGCGTCTCCGTGCAATGCAAATTAACTTTCGACGGTGTAGTTCTGTTGATGATTGTATTTCAAGCAAAGAGCTAATGAACGTGTTTAATGAACACAATCTAGGAATTCCAAATCGAACATTTAAAATGCTGACTACTAGATTCAATGAAGGAGTAGGAGTCAATCATGAACGTCTCTGGAAGTTTTTAGTAGAAGCTCAGTCCAAAACAGGTAAAATATATTGCAATTATATAAAAGTGAGAGCAGCATAGCAAAGTTGGCTAAAACTGGTGGTAGCCACTGTGTGTGTGCTGAACTGTGGAGGTCTCTTGGTGCCTAGCTTAATTCAAATTGCTGCTCTCTTGCTGTTTAACTGGAGTGCTGAAATGCAAGTCTTGAACGTGCACTGTCTTTTGGATGAGATGTTTAAGCTGTTGGTCCTGTTTACAATATGGCCCTTGTGCACGTTAAAGATTGGGATTGTTTCCCAGCGTACTGCCCAATCACCACCAGAAGGACCCTACTGGAAATAAGTCTTCATCAAAATTTCGTGGGTTATCCTGGGTGTTTACATCAAATAAATCTAGGAATCTTATAGTTTTCATGATTGTATATTATGATTGTTGATTAATGTTTCCAGTTTTAAAAAAGGAAATATATAGTAGAATCAACTATTCTAGGTTTTTTAAATTTTAAATATATAAATTCATATTCAATCGGTGTTGTTGATGTGGATCCACGTATGTCTCATCGTAGGAATAAATCAGTAGGTAGACGCAGACAAAATAAACTGCTACGATACTTTGACTTGTAGGAGACATAGA
>NW_022753015.1:957585-980543 GCF_011630105.1 Anneissia japonica
GGTAAGTACAGTGTTTGAATAAAGGACATAATAATAGATTGTGTGTTTACAGTGTTAACGGCTATCTTGATTTATATATATATATATGTGTGTGTGTGTGTGTATAATATACATATATATATATTTTTATTTCTTGATTCATTTATTCTATTGATCCTCTTTTGTTTTATGTTATCATGTTGACACAATCTAGCATAATGCTGCGATATCAAATTTGTTTTTAAAAATATACTCTTTTTTTTAGACGACTTATTATTAATTGAAATCTGTTCTCAATCCACCATAATTTGTTAATTAATGACAATTGAATTGCTGATTCAGGTCGAGACAGTGTGCAGGCAATGCACAAGACTCATAATCATTCCTTGGGGCAGCGTTTCAATGAGGAGTTATCGTCAGCAGACAGAGCGGTTCTGGAAAAAGTACACAAAGCTTTGGTAGCTAGCAAAGAGTATGACTTAAATGAGTTGAGGACTTCGTGTGAAGACAAAGATCCGAGTAGGAATGGACAAATTCCAAAGAAAAAGGTATGTAATATGATTTATGTGAAGTAGCTTAAGTAATGCACAGATTATCAAATTGTATATGACAAAAACATGTGACATGCCTAAATATAGTCATGATGACATCACATCATGACCATATATAGGCACATCATGACTATATATGTGCATACAACAGTTTTTCATCAAAGAAAATGTTGTAGTCTAGAGAGAGCTTTATGTTATTTTATTATTTATTTTTGATTTCTTGATTTTGCAGTTTCACTATAATTCTCTTGTCTTTGCAAAACACATTGTAGAATTGTGTGCATTTGTTTGTGTTGGATGTGCTATTGTATACATGTATAAGACTAATATTATTATTATTTATATTATTATTATTTATATTATTATTATTATTATTATTATTATTATTAGCAGTAGTAGTAGTAGTAGTGGTAGTATTAGTATTATTGATTTACAAAGAATGTAACACTCTAAGCAAATATATATTATTAAAATATTGATTATAAAGTAAAATAAAGAAAATAGTGTAAAGTAAAATAATATTTCAGATGTTTGTACAACTTTTCACATTCCAATGAAATATAACAAAAGCGAATTTTAAATCTAAATTTCATGTCTTTGGACTACTTCAGAATGAGATATAATGCAAGTGATTAAATTTTAAAGTATTTTTATATCTTTATAATTTTATAAAATACAATCCTTGCTTTAGCCATTCAAGTGTTGATTTCTTTATTGATTGCTATTTGTCAGTGTTGTTCATGATCTAAGTTTTCTTCAGTAATTCGAAATGTCACATGGTTGTAAGGAAATGCGCAATTCTTTGTAGAATTGAGCAATTTTCATTAAATGCAATCAAGGGTTATTAGCTGATATCCATTCAGCGTATTGATTCTGTGCAAGCTTCGTTGAGGGGTGATTTAATACATTTGTTGCTATGGTTATGAGACACACTTATTGCTGTAGCTAGACCATAGTGCATATGGGATATTATGTATTTTCCACATATTTTCAGCAAGATACTTAATTACTAGTAAAAATCTACTTAAATTATTATCATCGTCGTCACCACCACCTTGTGGAATTTCAAGTTAATATTATAGTGTCTAAAATATGATGCCTAAAATAGTCATTATCATTGATTGATTATTATTGTGTATTCATTACAGTTTTCATAAACATCATATGAAAGGTATTTAAGAAAAGAACTGAAATATATTATTAAGATTGGACCCCAATGGAAATAAGCCATCTTTTTGGCTTTTTTTGGATTCTTGTCTTTGACCTGGTTTGTTTAATTCTTTATGTACCTTTTGTGAATGTGTTCAGATTTTTCTGAATAAAATAAAATAAAATCAAGGTATTTATTTTATAAAGTATATTAGATTGTTCTCTAAGAAGTTAGTTTTTTGTATTTTAGTAAAATAATAATAATAATAACAAGAGCACTCAGTAGAGAGCATAATTCCACCCACCACAAAGCCCTTTTTATCAAATAAATCTCCCAAAATATGTTCTAATTTCCAATCACCACCCTACCCACTTCTATCCTCTACTTTAAAAAATCAACAAAACAATGAAAATAATAGTACTGTAAATACAGATATTATAATCCACCATTTATTTAGACGTATTCTGAGGGCTTGTGTACGTCATGATCATAGCTTTACTAGGTGTGTAGTATCTAACTGTTACGGCACATTAAAGGATACAGTAGTTAATCAATTCAGTCCAGGGGCGGATCAAGAGATTTTCTGACGGGGGGGGGGGGGCACAATATGAAGTCCACGCCACAACGCCCACCTTCGTCCCACCATGGTTGGTGTAAATAAGTGGTAAACAATCGTGCTCTCCTTTCTTCCACTGCTGGATCGCCACTGAACTCATGGGTGCACGACGTTTTTCCCCCTTTCCTCTCTTTAACTCAAATTTTTCTTCCTCTTTTTTATTTTTCGGCTTGACCAATGGGGTGGGGGCACAGGCCCTCATGTCCCCCCCCCCCAGCTGGATCCGCGTCTAGTCTTTTGAATTGCATACAAAACAATACAAGTCTGAAATTAGCTTGAAATGGAATAAAACTATTGTTTCTTCCAATGTAGAAGTTAAACAGTTGGTACTGTCAATACAGTTTTATATGGAGGACTGTATACTGTAATATATGCATTTATTACATCTTTCCAAAGAAAGTTTTTTATTGTTCTTTACCATTTTAAAGAGGGACTGTCTCCACAATCAATTTGGACTTTGAACGAGCTCACATCCTTCATCCATGCTACTTAATGAGAATTTAAATAACATCCAGCATTTTCCAATTTTAACTCGTTTGTAACTACATTTGATAATAAACCAAGCACAATATGATGTGAACTTACTGCGAGCTTACATCAAATTGTGCTTTGTTTATTATTGATAGTTCTACAATCATTATAAGCAAACCAAATGAAACCATTTGAATACATTATTGTATTATCAAATATAGTATGCAGAAAAACCATAATAGTTACCATAGTAACTACCTTTGTCGAGAGTTCTGTAATATGATGTTCATGAGTTATTAATCAAAATAAGAATTGAAAGTTCAAAAGTCACTTTTATTTATTGAGATTAAATGTGTTGGCATGGAGATTGAAATTTTATTGTATTTCATGTTATTATCATTTCCTTTGAGTCAATAAAAGTATAATTCAGTATTAGATAGACATTATTAGAGGACATCATTTTTGTCAGAGGAGACTTCAAGGTGGGTGGGGGAATTGGGATGAGAAGGGAAATTTTGCAAATCATGAGTTTGCAAATTAAAGAATGATGTAGAAAGCAAAGGAAGGGGAACGGAAGGGTAAAAGAAAAGGAAAAATTAAAAAGGGCAAGAGGAAGAGGGGAAGAAAATTTGATAATGCAATTTAGATTTTTTGATAATGTGTAACACAAACATACAGTATACATTTATAAAATAATTATAAAAAAGTGATATGGCCAATGGAAAGATAATTGAAAATTATAGAATAATAGCAGAGTGACTGGACTTCATTTATAGGTTAAAACTTTCCCACACAAGTAAAATATACGAGCTGTACTGGGTAAAGACAACTTGATTTCTTGCTTTGAACAGTTTATCCATTCGTAGAAGTCTTATGAAGATAAGCCTATCCAACAGTGACATTAGATTGAAATAAAAAAATAAAAAAAGAGTGAAATATGTTAAATACAAGCACAATGTATACATAGTCTTATGAATATATCATTATGTATTGAATTGATATATTCATATTATTCTTATTATTTTTTTTTTTTTAAATTATTATTATTATTATTATTATTATTATTATTATTATTGTTGTTATTATTATTAGTCAAACCTCAAATTGAAGCCCTTATCAAGACTACTTTTGCAAAGTAAAGAGGGAGGCTTCTTTTCAAAATGAATGCTGTAAATTTTGTGAATTTGTACAATTTAACAATAAATAATGTAAATGTAACATCAATCTGTATTATGGAGTGTATTAAACTTGCATTAAATCACCTAAACTAATGTATAAACCAAGCTTGTTTTTAATTTATTTTGTTTTTTGAAATTCATGCACAGGGTAAGTACTGTACTATCTCGAAAAGAAGCCTATGCTATTTTGAAAAGAAGCCCATTGGCTTCTTTTCAAGGCTAATTTTGCAAACTAAAGAGGGGGCTTCAATTGGAGATGGGCTTCGTCTTGAGATTAAGCCCACTGGGCTTTAATTCAAGGTTTTACACTATGTAAATGGACAGCTTTTCCGTTTATGTAGAGAGCATAGAATTTCTGGCATTATGCACTACTGTATATAATTGGTAACATTATTATTAAATCTTTGTAGTTTAAACGCATTGTTGAGGAACAACACCTTCCATTGTCTGGTGCACTTTTGAACAATTTATTGAAGAGGTGTGATGAAGAAAACAATGGAATGGTCAAGTAAGTAAACATAATGCTTAGGAACATCTCAGTATGTTCTTAAATACTTGCATAAATTATCGAACCCACAACCTCCAGATAAAAGCCTGGTGTCATAACCACTAGACCACTGAGTTTGCGCTTATTGACTAGTGTTCTATCTTATTTCCCAAGTAACAGCAGGTACTGCAATGCATTTTTGATGTTTATCAATAATGCTTTGATGGTTGTAAAATAATTTAAAGTCAGGCTCCAGAAAAAAATGTTTTTGATATGTTATACAACTAATTTTTCTAAGACAGAAAAAGCATATTTGATAAAAACTTGGGAACAATTAATGAGATACAGATTTTTGAATATTTAAAAAACTGAGGAAAAAGGGGCATAAAAACCACCTTTTCCACTTTTTCTCCCCAGTTTTTTAATATTCAAAAATCTGTAGCTCATTAACCATTCCCACTTTTTTCGTCAAGTATGCCTTTGTATCTTAGAAAAATCAGTAGTTCAACATATCAAAAAATTATTTCCCTCTGGAGCCTGAATTTAATATGTTTAAATAAAGACGGTTTTTTTGTATGACACCAAAACCATTATTTTCTATGCATCATAGTATGTGCTTATAGCAGGATGAGTAAAATTAAGGCATTTAAATATCATAACAACAGCGATCTTCATTGATTGGTTGTACAATTTTAAAATTTCTTTCTATATTATATTTTTGTAATTTCATTGTATAATGATTGTAACTGTTTAATCGAGCACAATTTGATCTAAACTTACTGCGAGCTTTTGTCTATGTTATTAACTTGACTTCGTCAGACTATGTATAATGTTGTTGTATAATGTTGAATATATTAATATTGTATTTTATCTTTTTATGTAAAGCGCATTGAACAGATGTAAATCTAAAAATGCGATATATAAATAGATATTATTATTATTGTTAAATAAATGTAGTAAACACATGTATTTGTTTGCCACCAAAATATATGTATATTCTCTATTTAGCTGGTTTGAGTTTATGGTACTCTTAGAAAAAGCAGAGAATTTAAGTATCAGCCATACAAAGTCAGCGACAGAGGATGGAACAGCCCAGTCAAATCATGGATGTAAGGCAAATTCTACTGCAAAGAAATCAACTAATGCTCCGGTTACAACAAATGGTAATTATTCAACATTTTGAAAAACACAATTTCCTAATTACAATCTTAGCATTCTTAGTTGTACTTTTGTTTTGGGTTGAACATAATTTTTCCAAATAATAATAATAGTTGGTTGATAGTTATCATATCATATAGTAAAATTCCTCAAAAACACTTGGTTTCTATGATCTGCCACCATGAAGTCAAAGAGAAAGAAAGTTGGGTGGAGAAATTCATATGATCATATAATCATATATGATCATATATAATCATATATGATTATATTATTTTGATCATATATGATCATATATAGTTCATATAATCTATAATTCTTAATGGAAGCCTATAACAATTTTTTTTTAAATATATTCTGATTAACTTTATATCAATTCTTGGTAAATATTTCCTTGAAATGAACTATAAATTACCAATCTAAACTTAACGACATATTCAGGATTGACAATACTTAAGAGGTTTGAGGGTGATCAAGGATGTGGAACCCACATTCAGTAATACTTGAGAATGAGTAAGGATATTGACTCGTTCATATTTAATAGGAAGAAAAATGAGATTAAACTATTTGAATATCTGTCTTTATATTTCATAGCAGCAAGTAAATCAAATGTTAAACCTGGAACAGGAAAAGCAAAAGGTAAACGGTCTTTTGATATTCGCTTATCATATATATACCATGAAACTCGCGTATAAGACGACCCCGTGTTTGAGAATGTTTTTGTATGTCAGGAGTAAAAGAAAAACCCCCCGTCAGAATTCATAATTTTTGCTGCTCTATATGGTCTTAATACTGCATGTAGCGGGCTAAAAACAAAACCAAATGCTGGGCTAATCTTTAAAATAATGCCATTTTAAGGGCTTTCAAATATTCATTAAGATCTTATTTCCCAGTATTTAAAATTGTGTTCATTCATACATACATTTAGTAGGTTCATTGCAGTAGTAAATTCGCGAGTTACGGATGATCCGCACATAAGACGAACATGATTTTAAAAATCTAATGTTTGTATGTTGCGCGTATAAGACTGTTTTTTGGATGTAATTTGCTATTTTAAGCCTCTTCTTATATGCGAGTATATACGGTAATTCATGTAATTATAAACTAATCAGAAATTTCATATTTCTAGATACGGACTGCTATATTAATTTTCATTTAATATGATATTCTTCATTTTATTATCATTTTTTATCACTTTATGGCTATAATGAAAATTGAATATTATTTGTATTATTGTTATTGTTTTTTGTTATTGTGATTTTTACTTTTTACTTTTATTGCTTTTACAGTTTATTAAATGAATCTTTCCCAATGTTAACAATAAAACTCACATATTCTGATGTAATTTGTGCTAATTAAATTGCAAATTTTATTTTCTTAGCATATTTCCAAGGTGCACAGGTGAACCAAATTTTCAAACTATTTGTTTAGATTGTTTTGTTGAAAACATTTCCAATATTTTCCCAATAATAATATAGTTTTTGAACACAACACAAATAAATATACCAAAGAAATGAATAAATATGGAACAACATGAGTGGATGTATAAGAATGCCAAATGATTACTGTCAAAGTCAGTCTTTGTCAATTCAGTACAAAAAAGATACATAACAAGCCATACATTATTTTACAAGATACAAGATAAAATTTATTGTCTCCAATAAAAACGCAGAAATTACATAGTTCGCAGAGAAATTGTACAATTCAAACAAAACCACATTAAAATTGATCAAAAAAAGAATATTACATTAAATTTCCATAAAAATCCATTGACAAAACCACATTAAAACATTTAAAATTATATAATTGTAATTATATTGTATAATTGTATTTTAATATCAAATACAGTGTTTATTTGTACATGTAGTAAAAATTTCAAGTTTTAAATGAGTATATTCTTTTCAGTTTTTAAAGAATAGATAAGATAAACTTTATTGTTATGACCACAAAACATGTGTACATGAAATTTGGGTTCCTTGATGCTTAAACTATAATACACAAATAACGTGGTATAAAAAATATTAAACACAAGTTATTAAGGTTTTTGGTGGTATTTGTAAATATTTTTTACTAAATTATACTGAAGTAATACTAATTAGAATTTCTAGTTTGATATAATTTTAAAAGATAAAAACCATATCTGGCTTCACACATAAATTACTTTGCAATCACTTATACACAGGGGTCCCAAGTCTACCGCAAGTAGCAGGAAATTTTAATGCTCTCCTCCACTCGTGCAACCAACCAATAATCTTCCAGAAAATAACCCATCACCTGAAAATTTATTAAATGTGCATGTTTTTACTACTGTATTACCCCTTTACTATCATTTGTCTCACGGAAGTCAGTGTCGATGGGTACACTGGTATTGGCATTTATAATGCCCTCTTCCTTGAGGTTATAAAGAGCAGTTCTTTTCCCTGGTCATTGGGTCCACATGCTTTAAGTGTTACTGCTGGTGATCAGCACAGGAGCAGGCAACCCCACCAGGTACACATTTATACTCCTGGGTGGAGAGAAGCAACGTAGATAAAGCCTTGCTCAGGGACACAAGCTAAATTCACAGCAAGGGATTGAAACCCCGACCTCGAGGTTGGGAAACCAAAACCGTTCCCGCCACGCCAAACCGCCCCTAAGATCACCAAGAGCAGGAAAATAAAATTATATGTGCTACAAAAAAGCTCATTTGAATCATCACCTGGAAATGACTTCTTCCAACTTGCGACTTATGCTTAAACAATATTCATCTTTTGATAATAATTAATTTATAAAGTCTCATCTTTGACAGTTCTTTAGGTTATTGAAATTTAAATTGATTTCTCGTTTGATGGGAACTTTGTTGCTTAGGTACCAAAGTTGATGGTGTTGTAGTACGGAAATCTGTTGTGGAGAAACAGAAAGTAGTGCTAAAGGCAAAAGGTAGAAAATCATTTGATACAGTTGATAATCATCAACATATATTTCTGAATTTTATTTAAATGTCCATAATTAATCTTCTATCATTTACGTAAAACACATCTTGATATTATCTTTCTACCTTATTTCTTTCACCATTACAGTATTTTCTTGCTTTCTGAAAGTTATAAAGATTCTCCTATCTTCACATTAAGGTCTTTCCAAATTAACAAGACAGTTTTAGGCCTTCATATACCATACATAATTGGATGTTTCAGAATAGTAAACAATAAGAATTTATATTGATGTCATCATCTTCATTGACAAAGTTGATTGATTGACTGATTAATTGATTGATTTTTCATAGTGTTATCACATCAAATGTTATCAGCACATGCTTGTCTTTACTGAGCTCACATACACTCATGCTCAGTTTATGATAATAATTTGTAGTATTCAACACCATTGCTCTAATGTTTCAATCATTCATTATTATCATTATTACTTTTTAACTTGATAACTTGATAGTAGGGAATCCCACATTCAAGAAAGAAGGGAGCTGGTCCAGGCCATTAAAAAAATTTTCAAAAACTACACAAAAATGGAGAAAAAATGAAAATTATGTTCAAATTTAAGTCTGAGAGTGTCATTTCTGGCCATCTAGAGGTGCCATAATCATAACTTTTCTTACCACAACCCAAACCATGGTGGGCTGAGGTGATTTAGAAACTATATATGTGGAAGTCTCTCCTTTGGCCACAGCCTCTATGTTGAATTCCTGGATCTCCCACTGCAAATTGTACCAGAAGAAATTTGTTAGGGAAATGCTGTAGGTGACATAACTTGTGTGTGTGCGTGGCTCTCAAATTGATTTGTTGAAGGTTACACTTCAGTTAATAGTGGTGCTATACCAAATTATTCTGAAGAATTATTCTAGGATCCAGGCTACATCAGGGAGGTACTATTTTTCTCCACTGTGAAGAGTATAAAAAATATCTAATAAAAACACATTTCTTACAGTTTCAATGAAATTGATCATACAACACATTTTGCTTGTTTCAATATACCTGTATATTGTATGTTGTTTATTTCATGACAGTTCTCACAATCTAGTATCGCATAAATATTCTCAAAACAATTGTTATTTGTTGAACATATGGGAACATGTTTTTGTTATTTCTACTCACTGTACTTACTACTCAAGCCATGTATTTCAAAGGCAATTTGCTTGTTTCCATGTGTTTTTGAACTCTTTTAACGTAAATTTGGTCACTACAACTTGTAAATAGAAAACACACTGTACCATATAGGCGTACATCACTCTGTGTATTTTGTGACTACTAAATTTATGAATAGTGTGTCTATATATATTTTTGTGGAGGTAAATTACAAGATCAAATACGCACAGTAGTGCTTTTACATTGTCTTTATAGCCTTCACTCTTTAAAACATTCACAATAGAATATATGTATATTGTTTAGTGAAAAAACTCATGTAGTGCAGTGATTTATTTAGTATTCATCATATAACATTTGTTTTCATTGGTAAGAAGTCAACAATCTGACAAAATTGAAACTTTAAAAAAAAATTTTGTTACTTTGCAGAAAAGGTTGGTAATTTGTGAATAATTTTTATTTGTTGACTTTCCTCAGGTAAACAAATCAATAACAACATTACAAAGAAATCAAGCACTGAAGAGAAAGGTATGAATATACATCATTATCATTATCTCATCTTCATCATATCGTCACCATCAATATTGCTATAATTAGTTGTTATTATATAATCATTATATCAATTACTATACTATTTCTATATTATACTAATAGTACAGTATCTACCCGCTTCTTGGTAAAGGCCTCGTGAAGCATTCCAATGTTCTTTGATGTGTGCTATTCTGTGTTGCATACCATTTATTTGCTGATTCACCTTATTACAACAAAATTAGGTAGTTTTCGCTGTACGATGTTAACCTTAACGGTAATGGATGACGTGATAATTTATTCATCCTGCATTGCGGAGTATGTTAATTTAAGATTTTACGTGCTTGACGTACATTAGTTACGGGTTTGCACATGCATATTTCGATTTGTTTACAAAATGGGTGGATCTATCGCGTTGCATGTTGGGTAAACGTTAAGGTTAATATTGTGCGGCGAAAACTACCTATTGTATACGCTCTATACCAGTGGCGGCTCTAGGATATATTTTTTGTGGGGGGGCTACGTTGTCCGACGGGGGGACTTGAGCTCGTAGGCTCGAGCTGGGAAAAGGGGTTGAGAGGTTGTTCCCCTTTCCAAATGAGATTTTTTTAAAGAATATCAACCTCTAGATGGCCGAAAATAGCACTTTCAGACTGTGACAGACATGTGTTGACTTGGTGTTGGCCTATTTTTATATGTTTTATGGTCTGACTGCCCAACGAGCTCTGTCCGGTGGGGGGCTTAAGCCCCCCTGCCACACCGCTGGCACCGCCACTGCTCTATACCTTTGGTTATTAATTACAATTTATACTCCCACTGCATCTGTCCACAGTGGGATTGCCGATGGTTTTCTGTGGCAGTATGAATCATCATTGAATACGATATGCACATACCTCGTTTTTTTATGTAATCGCATGGGACCATTGGTTGGTATAGTGAGTCAGCCTTAAGAACAATACATCTGTTTCTGTATTACGTATTAAAAATTATTATTATCTTCTAGAAAAATCATTGTCTGCAGATCAGGGTGTGAAGGGTCGAAGCAGTGCTTTGTCAACTGAATTAGGGAAAGAACTCAATCGCAAGGGTGAGTGACCTATGATATTGGATCATTATTCTGTATGGTGACAAAAGAACACATCTGTTAATTCATTTCATCTTTCATTTAATTTATATTTATTTGTTTGTGTCTGGCAATGGCATAATAAATAACTTCTACAATAGATGAAAAATGGTGAAATATTACATACAATGTAACGTAGGGCCCACCTTGTTAAACCAAACATATTTTGCAAATCTACAATATCTGCAATCATCATAGTGGGCCTTGTATGCTGGCTATCTTGTATTATTATGCCTGTTTGCACTAGGAAAGAACCTCAGCACACGCTGACATAATACACAGAGGAGCTTAAAACCCTTTCACCACTTTGGCAGGGCCACTGGTCATGTAAACTGAGATTACCGTAATATACAGTACAGTATATTATACACAGATATAACACCATGCCATATTTGCCATGAATTAACATTTCTTTTATCACTTGATGTTATTTGTATTTAAAATTCTTTGACAATGTAGCATGGCAATAACTTTTACTGCATACCTTTCATCTAAATGATTTATTATATCTATATATTATTTTCGTACTTCTATATTTTCAAGAGAGATTTTCTAAGAGTTTGCATGAAGTATTATTTAATTTGTCAATTTGTCTTGATTTTTTTTTCACTATAATCACATGCATGTATGTTCCGTTGTGTCGTAGTGACATTTAGAACGGGAGAGAGTTCCCCTTCGTCAAGTTGTAACTCTAGTAGAAGGGGGTCACTTTCGTCAGTGGCTGGAGACTCTGACGTCTTCAAAGGTAAGAGGCTAGTAACCAGATACCTATTAGATTCTTGTCAATTAGATTCTGTATAGGCCTACTTTAGCTATTGGTGTGTACAGCTTTAAAGCTATATTCACGCTAGACATGATAACAACACAGTGACGACACGATAAAAATGCGCTCAATGTTCAACAGGCGCGGATCCAGAATTTTTTAAAATGTGGGGAGGGGGGGCCACAACATATTCAAAATAGATAAGTGAGAGTGCTAATTTCAATATATGCCTTGAGATTTTAAAATTTAGCGGCAAAACAGGGGGGCACGTGCCCCCTACTGGATCCGCCCTTGTTGAAGAATACGATGCGATAATAATGTCGTCGTTGTGTCATCATCGTGTCTAGTGTAAATGTAGCTTCACTTGAAAGCTTATAATGTTATGTTAACTTATTATTATCAATAATTGTTCTATTTGTAATAATAATAACTAACACAGTAAAAAAGTAGATTTGTAAGGTTGTGAAAACAAGAAAGACTGTCAAAATACGTGCTGTTTGTTAAAAACTTTTTGTGTAGTAAAGAATACAAAAGTGCTTGACAACCATTACGTGCTTATTGACTCGTTTTTTTGTTTTTACGAACTAACACAATCTACTTTAATTGTCTTAGTTGTGATGTGAGCGACGAATTATTTGGTACATACAGTACAAACATTTTTTTAATTGATTACCAGCCAAAATTACTAAAGCTGACTAAGATAAAATCTTAAATTATTCGTATAACCATGCATCATTCATATAACCATGCATTGCTATTGTAAAAGATTAAATAGTAATCAACTTCCAATGAAATTTAAACAATTCAGTTTCCACTTACAATTTTCCCTATATTCAATGCAGATCCAAAGATGTCTGAAAGGGGGCTAAAAGTGGGCCAATCGAGATAACACCACCCTAGAGGGTAGTAAGGGTTTTTGTTTTCTAGACACCAAATAATAATCTCTGAGGCATTTTGGGCTATCAATTTTTTCTTTCTCTTTTTTTTCCCCTTTTTTTGACTTTCCTAGGAGAGCCCCCTCCCCCACCCCCAAAAAAATTTTTTTAAATCCACCCCTGAAGAAACTGTATTTTTGTTATTTTAAAGCACTGAATCTCAATCTTTATTTTACTCATATATACTATATTATTGTTATATAATAAGACTGCAATTTAACTTTCTTCAATATACAAAGTAATCAAATAAAATATTGAATTGTTGGTTTCATATTTAACTCAACACTAACAGGTCTTGAATTCATATACAGTTTATGTACAGTAATGTATATTGATTTACTGGATTGTCAATATGTTAATATCTCATATATAATAGTAGTAATAATAATAATAACAACAACAATAATAATATTAGTTTTATATATTCAAGGAAACTCATTTAGTCTTTTAACAAAGATTGGTCTTGCAAGAAACCATGTTTTTAAACTACTATTTCAAACAGACGATTTAAAACAGCAAGGAAAATCTAAAGAAAGTACTGGTAACTGTACAATTTAAACAAAAACATATCTACAACATACTATAAAGGTTTGACACAATTATTTTGAAACTCTTTAGATCTTCAGCATTTTTTAATTCTTATTTTTTTTTTTCATCTTCATGTTCAGATATTTGGTTTAGTCCTGAATTACTCATTTGATACATAAATTGTTAATAGATATTTAAAAAATTAACGTCATTACCTTCTTTATCTTAATCAGGAAATGGCCAGGCGTCCCCCCGAATTGGCAGTACAAAATCGAGGCAGCAGTCTAGGCCTGGAAGTACTGTCCCTAGACCAGCTAGCACAGTTCCGGCCCAACCTAGGCCTGGAAGCAGCACTAGTGCTCAACCTAGGCCTGGAAGCAGCACTAACCCCCAACCTAGGCCAGTTAGTGCTAATCAAGGTCAAGATCTAAGCCCTCGTCCAGGGAGTCGATCAGCTTCAAATTCATCAAGGAGGGGTTCAATTACTAGTCAAGGTATTTTCTTGTATATTTATATCGCCTGTAATATTTGGAATGTGCATTACAGCATATAATTGTCATTTAATAATTAAAATTATAAATATTAATATAATAATATATATATTATTCATCATAAACCCATTTTAGATGTATTTATTCATTTAAAATATTAACTGTTCATAATATTTAATATGTTGATATGAATATTCAACATATTTTTTTTATTATATCATTGATTGATAACAATTTAATTGATGTCTCTTTTATAATTTAATTAATTCTTCTAAACATAAAATCCCCTAGCAAGTCTCATTGACCTGCTTGAAATGGCTGGCCAATCGCAATCAAAGATAAAATTACCGAGCTTAAGTAGTTCGTTGCCGCAACTACCCCGAAGCTTGGGAGAGGACGATATAGTGAAGGATATGAACTATAGCACTCTGTCACTGAAGATACTATCTGAGGTTGAAATTATCCAGAGAGCTAACACATTACCAGGACTTACTCAACCACTTGATCAGCTTTTGAAATCAACTCCTGAACTTCCCCCTCTAGAGATGAATGCTCTTATGCCAATATCAGAAATGGGCTCAACGACAGAAATCAATAAGTCAGACTTGATTGGAAATAACAAAATTAATGAATCTCTTGATGATGAGCAAATAATTGAAGAAGATGAAATTGTCACTCATGGTGATAAAACATCAACAGAGAATGAACATGTTAAAGAGAGAAGCAATTCAATTGAAGAATGTCTAGTGCAGACCAAGTCACTTGTCAGCAAAAATTCTGTTGCTGTTGATAAGAATTCAGCGTCTGAAAAAGTTAAACCTGTATTAAGAAATATACCATCTATCAAGACCATTTCTAAGAAACCTGGAACATTAGCGAACAAACAGCCGCCGAGTACGAACAGGCCTGGTAAAGGAAAGCCAACCAAGGAGGATAAAGGTACACCATTTCAAATGCAGTCAGATGGCATGACCCATTCTTTGACATCTGTGTAACATCTTTGTGCCTGCTGCCTTCAGGTCTCCAGTAGATCGCATTAGCTTGTAGTCTTTGCTCAATCATTTTACATCAGGTGTTCATCCCTTGCTTTATAGAAGATTTGTATTCTTTTATCAATCTGACATTTCCCATTGACATTATATCTTGCATACCATCATTTTAGTGTAGTGCATTGGATTTTAATATGAGATTTTGATATTGTAGTTCATTTAGATTTTGAATGTGTTCATTTAAGTAATTTCTAATGCATATTAACATTTGAGAAGAAACATCTTTAGATAATTCTTTTTAAATTATTTTTTCATCTGTCTATCCTTTTTCATATTTTATAAATTTTGTTGAAAATCATCCTTGTAATCATGGAGGCTATTACATCACCAAGCTTTCACCAACGAGTATTTGTCCTCAAAACCTATAGCCAATTGTAGCATTCAGCATTCTTTGAATCAGCTACTCAAAACATTCATTCTGTTGAAAAACATGGACTTGTTGTTTCTCTCATCTGTATACTTTATAGTTTCTTATCATTGTTTTGTAGTTTTCTTTTGTTTTCTAATGGAGTGCTTGGTATATTAACAATATATAAGAATATTTTTTTAATGTAATCTTTTTTTTTTTTAATTATACACTGATTGGAATTTAAAATACTTGTTAAACATTAACATGGTAACACATTTTTTGTTGCTATAATATGAATGAAAGGTTGTTTAAGATACACAATCAATTTATGTTTTAAAAGGTGGGAAAAAGGTCTCCCTCAAGAAACCACCACCCCTGGTTAAAAGATCTATCAAGCAAAAAGGTAAGTTATTGTTTATGTATCATGTTATGAGACATAATTGGTAGTTTAAAAGGATATTCTCAACCATTAATTACCTTGTATGCTGTGTTTAGGAATATTTGTTTGTAATTTGATAGAAAGCTTTTGCTTATTATAATTTACATACCCTCCATGAATTGTGGTTGATATATTTTCAGACCCAAAGCTTCCGCACAGTATGTCCATGCAGAACATGACATCCATTTCTGAAGTTTCAGGAGTAACTGGTAAATATTATTTACAATAATAATATGGATACAGATAAAATAGAATATATTATCATTATTCAAAAAAACACTAAAAACATTCTGCATCTTGTGTGGCCTTGCAGCCAAATATAATATTGTCAATAAAGAAAACGGAACACATCATGTTCATCAGCTTCAAAATATAATACTGTATAAAATATATACTTATCAATGCCTAAGAATGACCTATTTGCTTGTACACCAAGGAGTATGGAATTGTAAAAGGTCTGACTGTCCCGATTTTGCATGCATACAATGAAACGAAAAGTATTACTATTAGATAGGGAGCATCCTATTAGAATTTGAATATAGTTTGAAACTCGAACATGCATTCTGTAGACACAGCAAGCATTTTATACAGACGACTTTTACGTTCTTTTGAAAAACGCCCTCTAAGTCATGGTAATATGATTCCATCTCCTCGAAGCAAAACCAAAACATGGTCAACATGCTTTTTCTGTTCAAGCTCCTTCTCTCTGGAATTCTCTTCCTTTTTCTGTTCGTAATTCGCCTAATTTATATTCTTTTAAGAAAAACTTAAAGTTTCACCTTTTTTTGAGAAATGTTACTGAGTTTGTTTTCTCCTGCGCCTTTGTTAAATTTTTTATTTGGCGCTATATAAATGTTTATTATTATTATTATTATTATTAATATTTTTGAGATAGCATTATGTTTTGAGTACATTACACTAAATATTTTGATGTAGGTACATATTTTGCAGTCGAGAAGTCTTGGTCATAGGGAATAAATATGAAAAAGAACACATTATATATGAGAAAAAGGTGTATATGTATATATAAACTAGTAGGTTCATAATAGGTGTATAATTATTACTTAGTACATAGTAATGTGAGGCTAATCTTAACAGGTTCTGCATAGTAAAGGAAAGTGATGACTACTACTACAAAATAGAAGGCCAATGGTAATTGCATTTGTTTGTGTTTTTTATTATAGACATGCATCATAGTAAATCTAGTCCCAATTTACTGCCACATGCGGAAACTGAGGAAGATATAGGTATGATATTTAATATTTTCATTTTTCTAAAATTAAGAAGGTTAGCTTTTTGTTGTACTCACCATTTTTAATCTATTGATGTTTATTTCAGAAGTTGCTGAAAGCTCCTTAAATCAAAGTATGTCATCTCAGAATTCTATTGTGGCAGCACAAGGACAGCAAGGTAAGTGATTGGTGAAGCTTCAGAACCCAGGCAGTCAATAATGATAATAATAATTTTAATTTTAATAATGATAATAATAATTTTTATATTGTATGTTTTTAAAATTTTAATATGTTGTTTTATTTATTTTTATTTATTCATTTATTTATTCATTTATTTTTTTTTAATTTATTTTTTTAAAACTTTCGTTCATTTTAATGTTTAAATTTTTGTATTGTTTTTGTTAGCAGGGGTTTGGTTAGGCACATAAATAAATAAATAAAAATAAATAAATAAATAAATAAATAAATAAATAAATAAATAAATAAATAAATAAAGAATAAAAAAAAAATAATAAAAAAAAAAATTAAAAATTAAAAAAAAATAAAAAGTAGTTCATTCTTATATAGCACAAGTAAGCAAGCTCTCGATGCGCTATACAAAAACAGATAAGGATGTAATGTTAAATTAATGAAAAACTTGATGGAAAGAAAAGGTCTTTAGCTTGGTTTTAAAAGAGTTTAAAGTAACACACTGTCATGGTCTGATGGAGATTGGTATGGTGTTCCACAAAGTTGGAGCCAGTCATTCAATCAGTCAACCATCAATCAATCAATCAATCATTCAGCCATCCATCCATTTAACCAGCCAACCAATTGAATGACTAGTCATAAAAACAATCAATCAACTACCAAAATAACTAGTCAATCAAACAACCAATCAATCTAATAGTAAGTTATCAATCAGTCAATTAATCAATCAAATTAACTACACAACAAATCACTCAACCAGCCAACAGCATATATTAATTAATTAATATCAATTAATCAACCAACCAATCAGTTTATTAACGAATTGATCAAACCATTATTATGTCATACGGCATGGCAATCATTATCATGATGATATATCAGAATTAATTATTGTAGGATTGAACCTGTTAATGTTTATTTTAGACAATGCTGAGAGCTCTCTGAATCAAAGTATGTCATCTCAGAATCCAACTGCAGCAGAAACCCAGGGAAAGAAAGGTAAAATGATTGGTGAAGCTGCAGTCAGTAACTGGCTGTACACCAATCACCCCACTAACTAATAAGTCAACCAATCAATTAATTATTTTTTAAATTATCCAATCAGTTAATCACCAAATTACCTAATCAATCAAATTAATTATTTAACCAGCCAATTAACCAATCAATCAGTAAATTTGTCCATCAATCAAACAAGCAGTTAAAAAGCCAGTCAATCAAACAATCAGTTGATAAACTAATCAGTCAATCAATCAGTCAACAAGTGAGTCAATCGGTTAACTAAGCAGCTAATCTTAAAGCCAATGTGCAAATTGATTGATCAATCTATCAATGATAATGAATTTTTTATAAAGCAAGTGGCTCAATGATTCCTTGGCTAAAGGCCAATTCAGACAGCGTCGTACAACAATGCAGCCCAACGCGATTCATCTTCATGGACACAAGCCATCGTGAGAAATATTAAACATGTTTAATATTCTATGACGCATCAGGCTGCGTCTTACGACGTTGTCTGAGTGAACCATAATTATGTTTCCATGGTAGTAAATTTACCGTATATATACTCTCGTATAAGGCGACCTGCGTATAAGATGACCCCCAAGTTTGAGAAGGTTTCTGGACGATTTTTGTATGTCAGGCATATACGACGACCCCCACTTCAAATTTGGAATTTATAATTTTTGCAGCTCTTTTTAGTCTTGGTACTGCATCTAAGAGCTAAATTTCAAAGTAATACAATTTTATGGGCTTTTTGAATATTAATCAAAATCTTATTTCCCAGTATTTAAAATTGCATGTATTCATACTAACATTTTAGTAGCTTCACTGCAGTGGTAAATTCGCATCTTACGGACGAACCGCACAAAAGATGAACGTGATTTCAAAAAGCTAATATTTGTATGTCACTTATATGTATGACCACCTGTTTTTCGATCATAATTTGCTATTTTAAGCCTCGTATTATACGCGAGTATATATGGTAATGATGATAATCAGAAGTAATCATTGTTGATCACTATGCATGAAGCAATAGAGCTAACATGTGCATATGCAATCCTCACTGACCCAGAATCACAATATCTAGATATCTAGGCAAGCACCATAATATCACATTAATCTAAAAATCTAAAAAAAAAAACACACATTTTAAGTAACTTATTGATTTTATTTATTCCTGCTTCTGTAAGTTGTGGCAATGGATGCCAGATCAGGAACCAGTTCCATTGGCTCTATCAACTTATCTTTGGATAGTTCCTCTGTTTCCAGTCAAGGTGTTTTTCTCTTTTTTATATAAACAGCTATTTAATGTGTAACTTATTGTGCAGATATTGAGGAAGCTACTTCAATATTGCCTTTTCTACAACTATTACTACTGCTGCTGCTACCTTTAATGCTGCTATTTCAACTGCTACATACAGCTTCTACTACTGTTACTTCTGATGCTACTAATAATAATTTGGTAGACTTATATGTACTTCATACCAAGACCTTTAAGTTCAAATTATTACCCCCGGTCATTGGATCAAGCACATAATGGAACGCATACTCATCTCCCTGGGGAGAATTCCATAATATTGCAGCGCCTTTTTTTGTTTGAACCTACCAAATACTCAATTTATTCAAGCATGGATATAGACAACCATAGGTGAAGTGCCTTGCCCATGGACACAGGCAAAATGCACAGTGAAGGATTGAACCTCTAAACTCAATGTTAAGAAGCAAACTGCTACTACACTACTACTTTTGCTGCTACAACTTTTGTTACAGATTCTGTTATTACTGCTGCTGCTGCCACTGCTGATGATACTAATACTACTGCTACTAATATTACTGCTGTGACTGCTACAGCTCCTATTGTACTTTTCATACTACTACTGCTTCTGCTGCAAAAGTACTATTACTTTTAGTACTAAATGCTAAAATAATTAAATATTATTGTACTGATTATTGTACTAGGCTTACTCCAGCTACCTGTATGTTTCTCTGCTCATGAACATCATTTAGTGCCATGCCTTTGCTTTTATAATTTGCATATAACATGAACCTTGACCTTTACAGAGATTTTGCATATTTCCTCATTTTATTGATCATCTGTTCCAAAAGTTTTGGAAAATTTTAATATTTTTTTTGTCATCTACCCTTTTCAATTGCTTTACATGTTTTGTTGGTATTTTTATGTCCATTACATCAAATTATGTTCACTTTAAAAATCTGGGTTAATTTTGTTCTCAGCTTTTAAGTTTGTTTCATTTGTTTCAGAGCAACAAGGAATGTCTCGTATTGAGTCTTGTCACAGCTTGATTTCCACTAGTAGTTGCAGCTCTACTGATTCTCAAGGTTTGTGTAATCATTTGTTATCACAAACTTTTCCACTAAATGCATTGTAGATTCCTACAACCTACAACACAGATTTATCTCCTGCAGCAGGTTTTAATCCAAGGCCATATTTCACTCCAGTGACAGTCAAATTCATAATCAGATTTGACTCGCAGGGAAAGATGTAAATCCTGGGGAAGAATGAAATCTAAAACCAAAACTCACGGGGCAGATTGTATTCAGACTAGAATATATTCCCAAGCAGAGCTATAAACTAAATATAATATATTCTGGTTTCAATGGTTGTATTTATGCAAATATAAGTCAAACAGGGCGCCACGTACGAACCGTCTCCCTAACAAACGTCCTCATTAACTTTTCTACGTTCGTTCATTCGACGATTAATTTGTGTATTTTAATGATTGTGTTTATGATTTCTAATCATTATCATGACTTATTATTATGACTTGTAATCATGACGATCATATCTTGGTTGTTTTCATGAGTATACAGATGATATTAATAATTCTATTTATCTGTGAGACTAATAATAATAATTGCATTAGACCAGATTGCCTGTTTGCATTTAGATTAACATATGAATGTGATTATAATAATACTAACATTTTTTTTTCTTTTTCATTTGTTTACATTCTTTTTAATTACATAACATTATGAATGTGATTATAATAATAGTAATAAAAGTTTCTTTTCTTTTTATTTGTTTACATTCTTTCTAAATAGATAAAATTATGAATGTGATTATAATAATTCTAAGAGTTTCTTTTCTCTTTTTTTTTTTCATTTCTTTACATTCTTTCTAAATTTAGCCCCTGATAAGACCCCCTTGTTACAAGGGGCATCTGGGATAATGGGGTCCAAAAACTGGGGAAAACCTGTCAGTCTAATGAATTCATTTAAGGGCCTGTTTTCAGCAAGGCACAAGAGTTCAGACAAGTTAACAGGTATATCTATGAAAGGTGCTTTGAAAGCCCTACCAAATGTTTGGCCATATGTACAGTATGTTTGCTGCATCTGTCTGGAATATAAATACCGTATATATTACATCACATTATATGCTAAAAAAACATTGTATGTGTTCTGCGCCATTTTATGCCCGTTATCGGTTAAATTTTATCTGTTTATTTCCTTGATGTTAACTGAACGGGATTCTCCTTCATTTAGCACCAGAGGTTAAAACTCCTGTAACTTTATAAAAAATGTCGAATTCAAATGATTCGTTTACCATTTTATTGCTCTCATTTTACTGTTTAACCCTGTATTAATAACTAATAATCAATTTTTCTGACGAGTGACTGGTTTGGCTTGTCTTTGCCACGTATTCTTTGTTTGACCCTACTGTACAAACTTATTTTGGTTTTTGTCGAATATGTACATTGTTTAATTTGCATCAAATTTTATCAATACTTGTACTGGTTTCAATATTTTGTTGAACTTATGGCTGTGTATCTTGTAATAAAATGGCAGTCTGTAACTACCCTTTTATAGATATCTAGTGGCATGTAATACCCCCTTCACACTGAACTAGTTCGCACTACGTTCTGGAGAATGAGGTGGAATATGATCCAGATTCCCGTTATGAACGTTGTAAAGACTGCCTGAGAACACAGTGCAAACGGGCAAGACTGAGCATGAACTGTTTTGAATGGACATGTCGTAGTGCAAACCATGTAGAAAAGTCCTAGAACTGCAAACGGGGTTACAAGTTCAATTGGGGATGGGTCGAACTGCAAACGACATTGAATGTAACGTCTTCCCGTTCTAAACGTTGTGCGAACGTTGTACAAACCATCAGCAATCGTAATGCACTTACCTCAAACTGTGTTGTGTCATAGTAAAAGCCAAAATTGCACATTTCAACCCGTCTAATAACTAATAATCAATTTTTCTGACGAGTGACTGGTTTGGCTTGTCAATGCCACATATTCTTTGTTTGACCCTACTGTACAAACTTATTTTGGTTTTTGTCGAATATGTACATTGTTTGAATGTAACGTCTTCCCGTTCTAAACGTTGTGCGAACGTTGTACAAACCATCAGCAATCGTAATGCACTTACCTCAAACTGTGTTGTGTCATAGTAAAAGCCAAAATTGCACATTTCAACCCGTCTTCATTCCGTTTCATGGAAAAAATGGGCAGGAACGTTTTTTTAACTAGTTCAGTGTGAAGGGGGAATAACTAATACTTAGCTACTTAATGTTGTATTGTTATTGTTATGTACACCTGAGAGAATAGTGGTACTCCCTTTATATGTTCAGTTGACATAACATATCCTGATGTTGTGAATTGTTATGTACCTAATAACTTGTCAGGAAAATATTAGGACTAAACTAACCA